>NC_132789.1:84678113-84978260 GCF_048418805.1 Vulpes vulpes
ATTTGTAAAACAGGAAGCACCGTACCGATGTCCCTCTCCACCATAGGAACAGAGCTGTAATGAAAGCAGTTTGTAATTGTGAAGTCCTTTACAAATATAATGCTGTCAGGTATATTTACAGATGGGACAAAGAGTGATGATAGAAGATTAAAAAATTGATATGAAATTGATATGAAATTTTCAACAGGAAAGGAATCCAATCCTTTATGAAATCAAATGCACTCTGGAGATCATTTGGACATATTATACAAGTGCTAAGTACATATGGAGAAGGACAAGGATCTCTGCTCAGTATCCTTTCATGCTCAGTACCTGAGTGTGCGCTGATCCTGTGTGGGAAGGCTATGCACGTGAGGCCCAATGTAAGCTTCCCTTCTGTCTACACTCTTTGAACCCAACTTCATGCTTTTCCCTACTTTGCTGTCCCTCTGATGACTTCTCGTGTAATTTTCTTGTCTGTTTTCTTTTACCAAATTTCCCTTAAAAAAGTAACAGCAATCCATGCTTCCTGCAATCAATGAAAAAATGCAAAAATACGTAAAGAAAAATATTAAGAATCTTCCTCCAAGCTCTCTCTCTCCACCCCTGTTCTTGATGGCCACAATCCATCAACTTATAGTAAATTGAGATTGTAATTACCCGAACGCATCTTTGCATACTTCTCTTCATGCTACACTTCTATATGTACAGGAAAATGTACCTGCGCATTAACATTTTGGCTGACTTTTGTTTTTATGAAACATATATTAAACTCATCACTCTGCAATTTACTTTTTTTCACTTAAAATATCATTTTGGACAGTCTTCCTGGCCAATAATGTATCATTTTGATAGTTGCATTTTCTCTGTGATAAAATTCCGCTATTTGTTTAACCTATGGTGTTCTTTTGGCCTCCTTAAACTTCTTTTTACCACTAGAAAATTATGCTTCAATTGACACACTTGTTCATATGTATTAATGTACTATATTTATGTTCATATATATGCTACTTTAGAAAAAATGGCATAGGTAGGTCAAAGAAAGTGTATTTTTATTTTTAATGTATTTCATTTGTATTTTTACTTTTAATACATATTACTAGAAAAGTTTCCAAAATGGCTTATACCAACTCACATTCTCTCCAAATTGAAAAAGTGTGGCACGTCCTTTATCAGCACTGAATTTATCACTTTTTTTAGTTATTTCACCAATTTGTTACGTTAAAAATGTTATCTCATTACACTTTGCATATCTCTGTATTTTGTGAGGTTGCACATATTTTTACACATTTATTGGCCATTTGCCTCTTCTACTTTGCTATTGTTCATACCCTTTCTATGAAGCATCAAAGCTGTGAGCATAGGGCCTCAATAAATACTGGTTGAACAAATGAATAAAAATATCTAAAAAAATTAGCATTTTCACCATGAATTTGTAGTAGCCCTTTGTATACTAGAGTGTTGCCTCTTTTTTACACTATCTGTATTTTTTCAGTTTGTTTGTCTCTTGACATTGTTACACCATAAATAAAGTTACAAAAGATCTCTTGGATCTTTTGCACAATATAAGTAAAAAGCTGATACAGGCTATAAAACATTCCATAACTCCAGCTGTCTAGTAACCATGTTGCTGCCCCATCCTGTCATGTATATAGGACATCCAGCACATCTTTCATGTCAGATGAAAGACTCTAGAACCAGGTCTTTTACATCAGCTGTGAGGCTTCCTTAACAAATCAGAAAGCAAGGCACAGGCAACACAATAACCTTTTCAGACCTAGAGAGTAGAAATAGGTCTGAAAGAGATTGTTTACCTAAATGGGGGGTAGGTACATCTTGTAGGATATTTAAAATGAATAGTAATGGAAAGTAATAATAATAATAATAATAATAATATATCAAAAATGTGTTTGGTTTCCCTGTACAATAGAGTAGTTGATATTTTTTCAATGATAATTTAATCTTATTTATATCGTGCTCGGTTCTGAAGACAACTTTAAAAAAGAAGGTAAACTCAAATATTTACATTTAAGATTGCTACCAGCCAAATTGCCTTTAGAATTCTGAGTCACTTTGAGTTGAGTTTTAAAAAGCAACAGTGCTCTGCACATAGGCCCTCAGTAAATACTGGTGGAATAAATAAAGACAAGTATCTCAAAATATTTAGAATTTTAGAAATGAGAGGAAACTTTATGCAATGTGATTCCCTCACTTTATAGATACAACGCTTGAGGTCAGGGGAAGCAAGTGACTTGGTGGGGTCAGCCAATGAGTATGTGGCAGTGTCAGGATAAAGGGACACCCTCTGCTTTTGGAGTCTGTCCAGCAGCCCTCAGTTAATTCAAAAATGTAATAAAACTTGCACATTCGACTCTAGCTGAGCATTGGACAAACGGTGAGGTGAAGCATGCTTTGACTGCATAATGGGAAGAACACACCATTGCTGTGTGATTGATTCTCTTACTTAAGAGTATGCTTTTACTTAATGTTCCCAGAAGCTCAATTTAACACAAGAGGAAAGCTTGCTGAGGGGGGCTGTTAGGCACTCAGGGGCTGAGTTGGAATTGAAGGTCCACTGTGATTCTTCATGCTGCCCGTAGAAGAGAGCAACAGAATGAAGAGGTTACTTAAGAAAGATTTGGCATCTCTATTATTGTTTTTATTTTGCAGTATAATAGTTAATTATTATGTTTCATGAGTTACATAGACCTCCACCATGGATATGACTAGGATTGTCAACAATTTTCACCTCAGACTACATAGTCAAATGTCTTAGCAGGTATGAAGCTTAGTGATGGCCTATGTCCAACTTGAACATTGATCTGAAACTATTTCAGGGCCAGTAAAGTTGTTATCCATCTTATAAAATATATGTGTTCCTCTTTTGCTGGCACCACTCCCAGCATGTCTTGGATGCCTCATCCAGCCCGTGATCTTCATGAGCAAAGCAGTCATGACTTTCCTCGACCCTCCTCACAGCTCCCCAGAAACTTAGAATCCCATGTGAGGAGAGGCAGCTGTAAGCATAGTCTATTTTAATTCTTTAACAAATAAATAATGTAAGTCACTTCCTTTTAATTTAATTCCATTTTGTTCTGTTTATTTTGAATCAGTAATACATTTGCGTGGTTCAAAGATATTCACAAGTAAATAAGAGGAAGTATACAGGGAAAAATCTCCATTTCACCTTTTTCTTCTTGTCAGCCAGTCCTTCCTGTGAGCATATTAGCTTTCTTATGCATTCTTCCAGAGTTATCTCATACATATACGTGTGGGGGGGAGGGGGCGGTGTTTGTGTGTGTGTTGGGGGAGGTTGTGTGTAGGAGTATGTTTGTGTGTTGGGAGACATGTTTGTGTGTGGGGGTGTATGTGTGTAAGTGTACATACGTGTATACTTTTTATTCACCTTTTATTCACAAACGATCATATTCTAACATGCTGTTCCGCACTTCGAGGTTTTCACTTTATAATAATCTTGGGACTCTTATAAATGTATAAAGCAGTTCCTCATTCTCTTTACAGCTGCAGAGTATTCTATTGTGTGGCTATATCATAATTTGTTTAGCTCGTCTTCTATTAATGAATACTTAGATATTCCTTTCAACATTTATTATTACAAAAAGGTCGCAATAAATAACTGTCTACATTGGTTGCTTCATTCACATTTGAAAAAATTCATTTCAATTGTATAAATTTCCAACAGCAGAATTGCTAGATCATGGCAGAAAGTGCACTTCTTTTGATAGCTAATGCTGAATTGACCTACATAGGGATGTTAGTTAACTGATCACCAAACAGAACCTGTTTATTTTCTTAAGAAACTGTGAATCTAAATATGTGATTTTGTTGCTTTGGGTTTATGAAGAGATTTTTTTTACAAGTAAAGAAAGAGTAAACTAAGAGTAATACCAGTAGCAAATATTTCCGTAACATTAATATGTGCCAGGCATGGCTGTGAGAGCTTGACATGGGTCCAGGGGTGAATATTTCATCCATTTCCCCCTTCATCCGCTCAAACAAGAATTCTTCGTTATCAACCTAAAATATTTTTTCCAGTAGTTTTATGATAAAAATTAAATTTTGAGAAAGATTTTTCTTTCAACTTTTTAATCTTTAAACCTTTTCTCATGGGATTGTTTGAAAAAAAAATATGGCTTTCTTCCTTATTTCCAGTCGGCATCCCACTTCCTTTTAGCCATCTTGCCATTTTCCTTCTGCTTAACCTTGCTCCCAGATGCAAACTTCTCTGGGTGTCACCACTGCACACCACTCTCTCGGAGAAGCAGGTGCTAAGAGGTTACCATGAGCAATTCTTAATTCCGGATACAGCGTGTGACGGTCTTGCTCTTTCCATGGAGTTGAGGAGCTGCTGATTTCTATGTTCTCTTTGGTTCATCCACACTTTCTTTTTTACTCACCAACAGTGAGTCATTTTCCTAGATCTTAATTTTTATTTTCTTTCATTACTAGCACAATCAGTTTACTTTTTATTCAGAGCTCATTTTTTTTTTCAGTGAAACCCTGCTCTCATTTTCCTATGGTTTACAAAAATAGGAAGCACTTGTATAGTGCTTGCTATGTGCCAGGCTGTGTTCTAAGTGCTTTGAATATTTTTAAAAAATATTTTATTTATTTGGGAGAGAGTATGAGTCGAGGGGTTGGTGCAGAGGGAGGAGGAAAAGCAGTCTCCCACTGAGCAGGGAGACCAAGGTGGAGCTGGATCCCAGAACCTGGGACCATGACTTGAGCCAAAGGCAGATGCTTAACTGACTAAAACACCCAGGCGCCCCACAAGTGCTTTGAATATCCTATGAGGAGTACAAGGCTCATGTGCCTCTCAGATCCCTCAACCATATCTTTCTTCTTCAACATTCAACTAACACCAAGCACCTCTCCATTTGAGACCTGGCTAAGGCATGGGGTGTGGCTTGCAAGGTGCCTGCCAAGGGAACTGATGAGGCTATTGGCAGAATAGGGAAATTACCTCTTTGCAGAGTGAACCAGTGGAGTTCAAGAGGGAGGTAAATCTCCCTCCTTTATCTCATTTGTGGACTGCTGTGAGGTGCACCTCTTCTTTGCAACCCTTTTGTAGAAATCCCATTAAAGTCCCCTATGTTGAAAGAACACCTGCTAAGCAATATGTTCTGTCTTCTTAGCTATTTGTAGAGTAGCCAGTGTGATAGGGCATCACACAGAACTGCACGGTATCTTGTCTTGTTATGTTTCCCTTTTACCCTCACTGTTACCACTTTAGGCATGTGACTCCCACATAAACTACTCCTTATCCTAGTGTTTGTCTCTGGGTCTTTTTCCAGAGGGCCCCAGCTAAGACCTATGCATCAACTAATTTATTCCTCACAAAAAAATCTATGTATATACTACAGTATCCTCATTTCATGGAAGATGACCCTGAGACACACAGGTTTAAATGATTTACCCAAGTTCACGGAGTTACTTTGTGGCAGCATTGGCAACTGTCTGGTTCCAGCATCTCTACTCTTAGCCATTATTCTCAGCTTCTCTCCAATATCAAGCTCTTGGAGTTGAGATGTGTAGCAACCACCAGGCTACCTCACTGGTTAAATAGTTTGCTCCCGAACATCTGCTTTGCACACTAAGACTCAAATCTGAACCTCAACAAAATAATTTGTTATAAGTCATGGACCTTTGGAGGTTGTTTGGGGAATGTAGGAGGTGACTGTTGAAACTGAATTCCACGGGTTTGTTGTAAGTGTGGCAAGCCTCTTGTTTACTTTTTGGAAAACCACATTTTAGCACACACATACGACAACCCGTACTATAATCATATCTCCTGGTCTAAAGCATTAGGATGTGTGCACTGACATATGTGACACCTCAATATTTCTCCCATGCTGGATAAAAAGTGACCCAGGAAATCTGGGACACACGGTTATAGTACATATATATTATATTGTCAGAAAGGATTACTTTTATAGAACTTTCTGTCAGAATAAGTTTGGCTCCCCCCCCGGCCCCCAGTTTACCTTCAACTCCCAGGAAACCAAGGCCTAACTGCCTTAACTTTTTCCCATAATAAGATAATCGATTAATGTGAAAGGCCAACTTTATGAGGCTAGTTCCCGAATGGTGTGGGGACTCCGTAGTGAGAGAATTATACTGCCATGGCTTTAAAAATGGTCATTGGTGGGACGCCTGGGTTGCTCAGTGGTGGAGTGTTTGCCTTCAGCTTGGGGTGTGATCCTGGGGTCCTGAGATCGAGTACTGTGTGGGCTCCCAGCAGGGAGTCTACTTCTCCCTCTGCCTGTGTCTCTGCTTCTCTCTCTGTGTCTCTTATGAATAAATAAATAAAACATTTTAAAAAATGATCATTGGAAAGGAATAAGAGACAGTATAAATGATGTTTTACACATCAGAAAACTCTCTATAGAACAGACAAGAAAATGTTGAACATCATTAACTTGGGATTTGGCGCAGATGTTACATAGTAAATGGAGTTTGAGTTGTTGCTGTACAGTTTCACTCATTGTCAAAAATCAGCCTCTTTGAGGTCCATTTATGAGGCACTGTCCTGTAATTAAATGAGAAGGTCCTGAAAAAGTTTCAAATGTCACTGAGTGGAATTTCTCAAACTGTAGTTAGGGACTGTCAAAGTTGTCTCATTACCCCAAATGACCAGTTCCTGGGGTCAAAGTTCCAAGTGACAGTTCTTGTTTCAGAACCAGATGTTTAAAGCAAAAGGGCAGTATTAAAGTGGAGCCCAGTTAGAGATCATCTTAATGCCATCGTTCGGCATTCACTGGTCACTCAGAGGGGCAGAAAGTTTTTGCTGTGTGTCTGAGTTTGTCAGGAATGAGAGCAGTCTATTTGCTGTTGGGTCTCTAAGGATAACATTATGTGTGTATGTGTGTGACTCGCTCGCCATCTGAGAACAGGTGCTGGCTTTCTAAAGCTGGTGGCCCTCCCTGACATCCAAATTCCTCTCAGGCTCTGTGGGCTTGCCAGAGCCATTATTTGTCATTTGTTTAGTTTTCATCTTTCTGAGATAATATGGCAAAGCACACGACCACAGCTGTGCCTCTTCTCAAATCCTTTCATATTTAGACTTGGTTTTTGTCTGATGAGGAAAAATTTACCATAAAATATGATGTCTTCTGGATATGGCTAACAGAGCCAAATAGGATGGCAATGTCACCTGGCTTTTAAAGAGGCTTAAATACTAAAAGGCCAGTTTGCAAGCCTCACATATTTTGTCACTGACACCAAGCTGGGAGAGAAACTAAAATATTTTGATCACTGGGTATGGGCATTTGTGGCAGATGGTCTCTTCAGCAGTATTCCATTTGGGGGGTCAGTAGGGGAGAGAGGAGGATATCCAAATAGAATATATAAAGTCAAAGAGATAGAAACTTGGCCTCATTTACAGGGCATTGTGCCAAACCTTGGAACACCCATGCGTCTCCAGTCAAGCGGGTAGAGGTTTCCAGTCTGAGCAGTGTGATGGGGATGACAGTTCATTTAAACAGTCTGCTGGGAGGATTTGCTGGGTTGGAAACCCAAGGCCCGGGGAGCCTGAACAGAATGGGAAAATGTGTATGCCCGTACCATCGATCATGAAGGGGAGGACTTCATGCAGTTGTGCCTGCATAAACCCTTGGTAGGAAGAATATTGCCAGAGGCATGTGTCTATGGAAAAGACTTTGAGAAATGCAGCCAAAAAAAGAGCTGAATCATCTGACTTCACCTTAGGTGACTTTGCACAGGACTGAAATCCCCAGCACAGCTCCTACTCTCAAGACCTGGGTCCTGCTGGCTGGCTGGCTGGCTGGCAGGGCCCCGGAGACCCAGTTGCCCAGAAGATTTGGCCCCCACCTCACTCTCACCAAACAACCATTATGATAATGCAAATCACTCAGAAAAAGCACTGGACGCTACAGGCTACCGAGTAGAGCTGGGGCCCTTTGAGGTCACAGGAGTCTGCCAATTCCAGCTCACTCGGATTTTCTGTCTTGATATTCTTTATTTATTTGACTGGAAACTGCAGCCTTTTTTGTAAAATGTTTGGGCAGAGGCAAGAAAATTATATTGGAGAATATATTTTTCCCAAGGGCTCAATGGGCACAGAAGCTGAGAAAGGAAAGGCCCGAGAATGCTCTCGGTGTCATTACAATGGATCACCATTGCCTTCCTGGACCTCCTGGTTGAAGATTTCTCTCTCAGTCGGCATTAGTCATTGGTGGACTTGAACTTGGACTAACCCTTGTGGTCTCAGACAGCAGAAGCCACTGTGAGGGCCCTCACAGGCAGGCTTGTGAGCCATAACACATCAGTGCCTATGTGATGACCAACTCAGGCAATGGTTACCGCAAGCGGTAACATTTTCTGAGCAACAGCTATGTGCTAAGGCTTGCTCTGCTCTTAGTGGAAGAGAAGAGGGGAAATGGGCCCCCAAAGAGCATCCCGCTTATATGTGATAAAAATTGTTATTTCTTTTCCTCTTGACATAAAAAGACCAACTAAAGCCCCAAAGTAATTATTCAGAGCCAGTAGTCTAGGACACCTGGTTTGCAGTACCATTCCCCTTAACTCTACATAAAAAGTGACAAGAAGAGAAGGCAAGTCAGAATTGAGTTTCTTTCTTTGGTACAAGCACATAAATAAATGATTTCATGCAGTATATTACAGTTTACAAAGTGCTTCATGTACATTTTGATATTTTATCTTTGCAACGATAAGTATGGATGCTTCCATTTTATAGACATGAAAACTAGGTTTAAAAAGGTCAAACGGTTTGCCCAAAGCAAGACAGCTCATTAATGGAGAGTTAGGGGAAAAGGCACGAGGATAGGATTTCTGAAACAAAGACTGGCATTTTATTCCTTTTTCACAGCTGCCTCACTTATGTAGAGTAGTGCTAAGTGAGTACATCACTGTGAAACCTGTAGATTTTTAACTGGGGAATGTTTAAAATGGAAATAGCCTAGTACAAAATGAGGCTAATTTTCCCTCTGCAAGGGAGAGATTAGCTTGCGAAAAACTGTACTAGCAGCCAGGATAAGTTTCATCTGAACAAGAGAAGACTTTTCTGGCCCTTCTTCCCCTATTGTGGAGCAGAGAGGTGACCGGAGGAAAATGCATTTTTGCACATCTCTGGCACATATTGTCAATCAAATTTCATCCCTAGCTGTGGTTGTGCAGCTTAGATCCTGGGTGGGAGATGAGATGGGAACTTTGAGTTTCTCCGTCCTTCCTGAAGCTTCCACCAGTAGCTGCTGGAAACCTGAAAAAGGGGATGCAGTATGTTCAAGCTCTCTTCTATTTTTATTTTTAACTTTTTATATAATTTCAGACATATAGAAAAGTCACCCAAACAGTATACAGAATTCCAGTATATATTTCACTCAGTCATTACCATTTACTACATTTACTACATTTTCTTTTCATATATATATATATGATATATATCTTTTCATATATATATTTCTTTTCATATATATATATATGATATCTAAATTTTTTCTGAACTTTACAAGAGTAAGTTGCTAACATTTTATTTATTTCTAAATACTTCACCATGTGTTTTGTAAAAATCAGGACATTCTCTTACATAAACATAGTGCAAATATCAAACTCAGGAATTTAACATCAACACAATAATATTACCTAATTTTAGACTTTATTAGATTTTGCCAATTCTCTCTCAACATTGTCATTCATAACAGAAGAAACTAACAAATGATGCTTTACACTCAAGAATCATGTGTTTTTAGTTGCTTCTAATCTGGAAAAGTTTCTCTGTCTGCTTTGACCTTGATGGCCTTGATACTTTTGAAAATTATAAGTTAGTTTGTAGACTGTCTTTCAATTTGGGCTTGCTCTGATAATTCATTCTGAAAATTTATTCTGGTTGAATTTAAAAGTAAATAAAAATGTCATTAATAAAAGCATACATAGAATCAATGCCCTCAAATTGTAAAGTTGCCTCTTTGTTTTCCCTTTTATCCCTATTTACCATTTTCTATTCATAATACAAATATTCTTTAGGTGAACAACACTACATATATATATGTATATGTATACATATGTATTTTCAACTAACAAATTTTGCTTTATTGCTCTTTTAAAATTTTCTCCCTACTCTTTCTTGAAATGTAACAAATTTCCTTTGTCTTCTTTCTCACTAGTTTCTTGCACATTTCCAAGAATTCTGTGCGTCCAATACCCCTGGATGTATAAACTACTCCTTTCCTTTCATGTACTTGCTCTGTAAGTCCCTTTAGTACCATGTTTGAAGCGTTCTTCTTTTTAGGATGATTGTTTCTCATTTGGTTAGTGAAGTGACACTAAGGGCATGAATCCATGTGGTATTTAGCGAAGTGTATAAGCATTTACAAGATCTCTTGGAAACGAGCTCTTAAAATCTGAGAGTCGTTAGCAGGGCCTCTGTAATTGGCCGTGGACGGGTGGGCTGGACAGAAAGTGCAGTGTGGAACAAGTAGGCTGCGCTCATTTGGAAGTGGAACACTTTCTGTTTCTTTTTAATGCTTCATTGAAGTTGGCTTTGAGGGAATTGGGAGCAATTTCCTGGGTACTTTCCATGTCCCCTTCTTCACTACCATCCCACCATATACCCAGCCTCACACAGGACACTAAATACATAGGAAGAACAGGAATCATCAAGAGCATGTTCTGAAATTACTGGAGAAAAAAGAGACAAGTCTGGAGGGTGGTAGAAAATAGAATGCAAATATATCTTTTCTGCTCTTGCTGTTTGATCATGGAATGCTGGGTAGCGACAAAAGGGGGCAAGGTTGTGGAAGTTATGGTTTTCTGTAGGAAGGGATAGGAACAAGAGTAAAAATACAATACTTAAGAAAATGAAGTGTGTGTTTCCTATGCCCCCACAGACTTGGAGACATAAGTGGTATCATGCAGAGTAAATTTTGTGGGTTGTCTCTGATTCATGCTAACTAACTCTCCTGCATACTCACTCCTGGAGATGATGTATCAGAAGGGAAGTCACTGTGACAGAGGGTGATTAAAGGGTTGTTATCTAAAGGTTATTGTAACTATTGCTGTATAACCAAGTTTTGCTCCTTCCATTTTACGGGCAATTCGAAATTCAGGATCTATAATTTGGAAGGAAACACAAAATGCAGTGATGGAAACACTGTGAAAATACAGATTTCCTTAACTTGTGTTCCTGAGTTCTTCATAATATTTGTGTTTTTCTATAGATGAAACAGAAAGCAATAATGTAACTCAATGATTTTAGAGGTCATAACTTTTTAAAAAAAGGCCATAGATATAGAACCAAACTGTGGTTTAAGAAGAAACTAAAAATGGTTTGTATATGAAGAGCGACCTCATTTGCACCCTTACCCTATAATAATATCCCCTGTTTATTCTTGACCCTCTTATGTTTATACTAATGCTTATGTTTTAGTGCAGGGTCATAGGAATTTTCAAAGCTTTGATATTTTCACATACTTAAGAATTCTGTTCACACTAATTCATCCTCTAATATGCCTGAGACACTGGGCTAGCTCACAATGAGAATTGAAACATGGCCTCCACTTGAACGACCTCATACTTTAGTATAGGGATAGCAGTTTAGAGGTCTTGAAAATGAACAAACATAACAAAGTAAGAGAGGTCAAGGGCAGTCATCCTCGATCCCTCATATTCAGAGGAAAATCCCAGTGGAACACGCTCCCATCTCCTTCTAATGCCCACTTAGCCTGAAACACTTTTTATGCTCACAAGATTCATAGGTCATACACAATCTGTCTTTCCAACTGCAGAGAGAAGAAGAGAGGTGAGGAAGTTTTATTGATGAGAAAGAAAACGGGGGTCACATCACTCAGGTGTCATATTTCTAGAATTAGGAAATCTAAGGCAAATCAGATTAAGTTTTACAAATATAAAACATTTTTGTATATAAAGATACTGAGAAGTGATATAACGATATGGCCTACCTAATGGACTAATTTTAGAACAAGGGGAAAATTCAGTGGATTATTTTTCACAACAATGGGATGCAATATCATCATCCATGCATGCACCAGCTTATATACTGTTTCTTATTGGTCTCTTAGTGAAGCAAGTAAATACTTATAGCTGCAGACAAAATTATGAATAACTGTGGAATCAAGGATGCTCTAAGAGATATGCTGAAGGTAAAATTATAGCAAGAGAGTTGGCGATTGATTTGAGAGAATAATTACAAAATTAATTCATTGAAGAGAATTTACAAAGTACAGTTATGAAAAATTGTTTAAAAAATCATGCACAGGGGATCCCTGGATGGCTCAGCAGTTTAGTGCCTGCCTTTGGCCCAGGGCGAGATCCCAGAATCCCGGGATCGAGTCCCACATCAGGCTCCCTGCATGGAGCCTGCTTCTCCCTCTGCCTGTATCTCTGCCTCTCTCTCTCTATCTCTGTGTCTCTCATGAATAAATAAATAAAATCTTAAAAAAAATCATGCACAAGGTCAAACACTGTGATAACCTATTTATCACACCATGAGGTCTATCTTTCCAGATATATGTAGACACATGTAAGTATCAACATAAAGTTTGGGCCATTTATTTAATAATATAATGTGCTGGTTGATCTTTTTCTGGCTTCTATCCATCTCTTTATTATCTCTATGCTTATGATAATATTTACTGGTGTATTTTTTCGTTATACTGATATATCATAGTTTATTTACTCAACACTTTATTGTTCAAAATGATGTTTCTGTAGGTTTTAAACATTTGTTTTTATAAAGTATCTACCATTTTGGTTGTTTACTATCTACCATGCACTTTATTAAGCGGTAAGTTCATTGAGCAGTCTCAACTCATTGAGTCTTGCATCAGAACAAATTTGTTCTTCTGCCTTGTTATTTTAGATCCTTGTGTTTTGCTGCACAGCAGTTTCATGGATGACATCTAAAGAAAAATTCCATGACTTTCTGATTATTTTCAATTATTAAACATCTGCCCAGTTTAAATCTCAAACTTGAGTTCAGGAGAGTTCTTCTGAAGGCCCTGTAGGGACTGCTTCATGATGGAGTTCTCTGATGTGGAAAAGCAGGAGGCTGAATCTGGTTGAGCAAATTCCAACACCTCAGCTCCTACCTCCCAAAGTTTTTGATCCCTGAGCAGTACTCTGGAGTACAGGTAAGGCCACTGGCAAGGCCTTCAGCAGGGTTGTTTCGCATACAGAAACTTAGGTATCTGGACCCCTCAAAATGTAGAGTATGCAGGTTACCCTATTGGGGTGGCCTCCTCTCTGTCTACTCTGCTACCTCCCCTCTCTCCAACTTCTTTCTTGTGTCAGGTAGCCACAAACTGATAAAAAAACAAGTTGGGTCCCTAAAATGCCAACTTCTTCTTGCAGAGAGCCCTAATCATTTCTAGGGATTCAGGCTGCTATGAGAAAATACTATAGACTGGGTGGCTTATACACAACATAGAATTATTTCATGTAGATATGGAGGCTGAAAAGTCCAAGATCAAGATGTCTGGTTAGAGCCCACATTCTGGTTCATAGATGGCATCCTTTCACAGGGCCCCCCATGGCAGAAAGGATGAAGTTCTGAGGCTCTGAGATTGAGAAAGCCTCAATCTGAGGCTCCTTCTATAAGGGCATCTATCTCAGTCATGTGGACTCTCTTTTCATGACCTAGTCATCTCCTAAAGCCTCTTCTCCAAATACCATCACATTGGAGGAATTGGTTTCAATGTAAGAATTTGGTGAGGGACACATTCATTCCCTAGCAGACCCCACCAACCTAACTCCCCCCTACAACTTAGTTACAGCATGCCTCTTGAGGGGAGAAAAAAACAAAACAAAACAAAAAACAAAACAAAACGAAACTGTTGTCATGCCCCAATGATCTGACAACTCCCTGCTTTGAAGATTTTATCTTTTTCCTCACTTATCTTTTGCTTTTATAGTCGTAGTTCATATAGAGTCTGAATTGGTGTTTCTTAAATCTTAGTATGCACATGAGTTACCCAGAGAACTTATTAAAATGAAGATTTTAACTCTATAGTTCCGGGGTAGGGCCTGAGAGTATGCATTTCTAACAGGTTCACAGGCAATACTGATACTATTGGTTTATGACACTGGTCAACAAAGGTCTAGTAATTAGGGTTGATTCAGGCTGCTTTTGTCCCCTTTAGGAGGCCCTGGAGGGCCCTGTGGCTCCCGTTGCTGGCTGCTCTCCTGTGAACATGTGGTTCTAAGTCTTAGTCCTAGGACTTGGGCCCTGTTGATTTCAGGTTACTCTACTTCTTCTCCTTCACATAAATTTACTTTTATTATCTCTGTTTACCAAAAGAGACTGAGGCTTTGAGAAGTTCAGTAACTTACCCAATGATACATAACCATATAAAACCAGGACAAAACCCAGTTCCATTCAATCTCTTTTCAACCCTTCCCCCACAGGGGTTCTTGCTAATGTGGCAATATTTCATACAATGTCTCACACCTTAGTCCAATTTACACAAAAAAACTGCCACAGATTTTTTTTTCTGTAATAACAAGACTAATAGCTGATGTTTATTAAGCATTACTGAGTTCCAGGCCCAGTGCTGAGGATGACTTTCCCTGCAATATCTTGTTAATTTTCACCTCTATTTAAAGAGATAGGAGCTCACATAATTTAGACTTGGAGAAGTTAAGAAAGAGAAGGAGCTGGGATTAGAAATGTGGGCTGCTTCACTCCAAAGCCTAAGCTTTTAACCATCACCCAATGCTGTGATATATATTGCTACAGCAATATTTTTTTAGTTTTAATTCTATAAAAATAGAGATAATTCCAGTGGGCTGCAAAAGAAAGTGAGGATAGTGAGATGGATGTTAGTAAGATGATTCTGCAAGTCGTAATACAGAGATTTGCTCCCAAATTACTTAGAGTGTTCTATAAACCTCCAACACATATTCACTGAGATGTGATGATAATTTTTTAGATCCGAACTGTTGCATGGACTCAGTGTTTGTCATCTCATGGGATGGTGCTCCTGGAAGTACACATTCCTGAATCTCCTGCCAAATTGTAGTATGAGTGGTATGTATGTAGTATGAGATGCAGACTGATTTTTCCAGGGTGACAACGAAATAGTTGGGGGCTTGACTTGGAATCCAGATCTGGCATGCACTCTGAGTTGTATTCAACTTGGCTACATTGCATGTCCCTTTGTACCTGACTTTGGGAAAATGTGCTGGTTCAGAATCTGGTCTCCATGATCTGTTAAGCATCCCCCAAGGGAATGAGGGTATTAGGTCTCTTCATTGCAATTTGCACAATGGACTCTAACTTCTGCTCCCTGAACCCAACTCTTTCTCAATATGCGATTGCTTAGAAGACATCAGGAGGCCCCAGCACAGGCCATAGTGACTCCTGGAAACATGAGCCTGCTCTTACTGTGTACCTATATGCCTGTGACTGGGCATCCTTTTGCCTTTAATGAGATTTTGCAGTGACAGGATTGGAACAGATTGCTGGCATTATGGCAGCCAGGATATTGTCAGGAGGAACTTGGCAGTGCTCGTAGGTGTTATGATGCTGGCTCTTTGCTCAAGGGCAAGAATATCGAAGGGAAAATTAGAGATGAAACAGAGAGCGAGAGGTAATGTCAGAAAAGTTCAGAAGATGAAACTGGTAGCAGTAAATACATTGGAAATTATTTGAGGTTTACATACTTTGAGTCCTTGGTGACTGAAGACATAGCCAAGAATTGCTTCAGTGATATTCCTTCATAAATCTGCATAATAATCTCTCGGCGGGGATTTGGTGAAATTACAAGTATTCATTTACTAAATTGGGTTCAGTGTCTGTATCATGCACGCCATATGAATATTCAGTGCAGTGAATTCTTCCCAAGCTATGTTGAAGTTAACACATAAGCTGAATATAACTCAAGTAGAACTCAAAATTGCATGCTTATTTTATCCTAACAGAGGTCCTAGTGTCTTAAAGAATTGGACCCACCCCACCCCCAATATGTCAATTAATACTCATTGTAATAAAACAAAATGTAAAGGCTTTCAGTATTTGTATCTGATTTTTGGCATAAAGTAGTTTTCTTTATAATAGAGGATTAGGATAATAATACACAGGGCTATGAATGGTTCCTTAGAACTCAGTGGCAGCTGCCAAGCAGATTCAGGAAGAATGTTTAATTACAATGCTCAGTAATAACAACAAAGGAAAAGTTCAATGAGAAGAAATGACTCTATTATAAGACAGAGGTCTGTGCTGAGTGGAGGAGGTATAATGCAGTCTTTTCTAGACCATAGATATTTGTTGTAGTTAAAGTTGCCCTGGCAATTGATGGGCATTTTACCTTAAAGCTTGACCATTTTTCTTCTTATAGAAGCCTGGTTGGCTTTCCAGGTTAGGCATGCAGAATCACTTCAGTTTCTTTTCTTTCTTTTTTATTTCCACTTCAGTTTCAAAAAAAAAGTATATTCTTTGCTGAAATTAAAATTATGAAAAATTTTCAGAGAAGGGTTGCTCAATCACCTCTAGTTCTGTATGGCAAAAGAACATTTGACCAGGCACCTTGAGTTCTTGTCCAGAACTCTGTAACAAACCAACTGTGGGGTCCTCAAACAGCTATGTAATATCTCTGAGCCTCTTTGAACTACAAAATTTTCCATGATACTATGATTTTTAATATATAGCCAAGATAGTCCTTTTGGAGCATTCTTGGTCATAATATTTTATTTTGCCCTAAAATAAAGTATGACTTTATATCCACCATAGGTGGTCAAATGTGATATGTAAAATATAACTGTTAGGTAATATTTGTTTGTACCTCTTACATGGTAGTCATTATGCAAAATTTGTTTTCCATGCCAGATGTCAACATGTAAGGTAGCCTTATCAATATCTTCACTTTATAAATGGAGTAATTGAAGCTCAGAAAGTTTAAGCCACTTGCACAATATCATCTATTTAGTAAGAAGCAAAACTGAGACTCAAAGTCAAGTTTCTCTGACTCCAACGACAATATCTTTCATGACTCTCTACTTCCTTCCTCTAGGACAACTTATAAATACATGGTGAGCTTCCTGTGTTGCACTAGTGTGTGCTGAGGAAATGGGTTCCAGTTCTTAATTGAGTGTGTTAACCTAAAGAGATCTAGGATGAGAAATGGAAGAATGTTATTTAAGGGAAAAAGCCTTGGATTTTAGAGGAAATGAAAGAGATAGGGTGGAAGTCCATTTTCACTGTACTTAGCAATAGCAAACGATTAGTGAGGTCAGTTTTCTCCTACTTTCAAGGATGTTGCTTTTAGGGGCAGCCCGGGTGGCTCAGCAGTTTAGCACTGCCTTCAGCCCAGGGCCTGATCCTGGAGACCTGGGATCTGAGTCCCAAGTCAGGCTCCCTGCATGGGGCCTGCTTCTCCCTCTGCCCGTGTCTCTGCCTCTCTCTCTCTCTGCCTCTCTCGCTCTCTGTCTCTCATGAATAAATAAATATTTTTTTTTAAAAGGATGTTGCTTTTATATCTCTGTGGTTATAAAGCAGATGTGGCAGAAACAAAAACACACAAATGCGCACACAACACTTTGGAAGACAGTTCACGGGAGTGGGTTGCAGATACAAAGCAGGAAGAAGTAACCTAACTTGTATGGCTCTTGCCAATTGGAGAAAGCTTTGGAAAGCTAATACAGGACTTGAGGAAGGAACTAAATGTTAAGTCTGAAAGATTTATTTTAGCAGAGATAGTATGTTCTGATTAGAAGGCATAGAGGATGTAGCTAGAGAATTGGGCGTGAAGTTGTCTTGAGGATGTAAGATGAGCCAGGTCTGAGGAAAAGAATTTAGTGGTGGTTATCAAGATACAGGAACAAAATATCTGGAAGGAGATTCATCAGCCTTGGGTGGTGAGTTGTCAAGATGCAGTCCCGCATAGAGAATGCCTCTCAATGGGAATATTTGGACTTAAAAGGGTGGCAGAAGGGAAGTTGTGTGCCAAAGTCAGCTTAAAGTGACAGCAACTTAGGTAGAATACAAAACAAGATAACCAAACATGAAATTAGGGAAAATTTATTTTTCTGTAAAGAAGTTCAGATATTTTTCCCATCAAAATAATCAGGTAGCTATGACTTGCCAAAGAAAACTGTAGAAGAATAATAAAAAAGTATTTGTGGATTTTTATAACTAATGAGAAGACTGGAGGTATTTTGAAAAGGTAGAGGTTGAGATTTATTATGTCAAAGCCAAAAGACTGATAGAAAATAATTATGTTAGAAAGCAGGCTTTGGCATTTGGCCTGAAGGGATTAGGAAAGACAAAAGTGGTCAAGGGCAAATTGAGTTGACACAGTTTTTCCCTGGAAATTTGCTCCAAACATACTCCATTAGGATTTGTGTCATTGGTGGGCTACCATAAAGATTAAAGTAAAAATTTCTTTGTTCTTAAATTCACAGACTCCAAATCCAGTACTAGAGGGAAGGTCTTTCTACATTCATGTATAAGCAAAGAAGAAAATATGTGCAATTGAAGCTGTCCTTCTCATACTATTTACACACACACGCACACACACACACACAGTATTATTTATTTATTTATTTATTTATTTATTTATTTATTTATTTATGTAATCTCTACACCCATCATGGGGCTCAAACTCAACTCATCACCCCATAAAAAGTCATATGCTCTTCTGAGTGAGCCAGCCGAGTACCCCTATATATTTTTTTAAATAAAAATAATTCTAATATCTTTATTTTGTTAACATTGTGAATGTTACCATGGTAAAGTAAGCAAAGTAGATGTAAATCAGGTAGGAAAGAATAATGGGGTCATTAGAAAGGCTCTAATTTTAGTATTACATGGATGAAGATGGTGTTTATAAAGTCAGAGGACTAAAAAGGGATCCTCCTTCCATGTGCCTGTGTCTCCATGTAACTGTGAATTTGGACAGTAATCAAGGAAATGTACACATCCAGGGTTAGCTCAATCTTCACTATGTTCTACTTAGCCAATTAACAGAGCATGGAGCTCAGCCCCAATGAGGTCAAGAGGCTATTTATGGTCCTTAGTGACTTTACTTAGATTACAAATGAAGCATCCTGATTTCAGGAATCAACATTCAATAGGAGACCTGACCTTGTGCAGCCAAGAAAGGAAGCTGGAAAATGTACTCTTAGGCCAGAACATTCTCAAACAAGTCGACTTAGGGTCTTTTATTTGTTTTTGGTTTTAGCAAAAAAAAAAAATTGATTCATCTATAAGACAAATTAATCTTTTTTTGCAAAATGGCAAGGGAAACAAAGCAAAAGGACTCTTTATGTTTTTTTCTCTAGAAACCTTTCCTTCGTGGTAAGGTCACTTTTTCTGTGGGTGTAATTATCAGGTCTGTGAGATTTAAACATAAACCATAAGAAAAGCAAACAGAATTGTCTTATTTAAAAGGCAAAGGTGATTTCATACATTTTGATTATGATGTATTGAATTTAATGTTTATAAATAAAATTGGAGTAACATGTCCATGTCCAGATATAATTGTTTCTCATGTCGCAATCTTTCAATGGAAATGGTTAGGCAGCGTATTTTGGTCAGCATTCAGTAGTCCTCTTAGTTATCTTAAAGGGTACAATTTTTCAGGTTAGGTACCTACACAGACATCACTTTTCTTTTTTTTTTTTTTTGTCAAATGCCTATCCCTCGTTCTTTTGACTTCAGCAGAACTTGACTTACCCCTGGTTAAATAGCAATTGGTCATATCCAATGACCTTGGAAATCAATTGCGGGAGTAGTTACAGCAATTGATACGCACAGCAATTGATGTTCAAAGTTTAGTTAGCTGAAAATAGAAGCCTCATGAGGGAGACTAAATTGCAATTAAAAAAATGTTTGAGAAGCAAAGTGGTGGAAATGTTGGGATTTTTTAGAGGAATAATGGATGCGATTCTGAGTGTCAAATTTCTCATGGCTGAGTGAGATACTGAAGGCCTTATATTTACAGATACTCACTTCAATGTCTGTAAAATGGGAACGATAATTCCATCCTGCCCTATATTACACATAAATAATATGTAAATGGACTTTGAGATCATGAGATTTAAAACGCTATATGAATATGAATGATTCCAAGTTGCTTAAAATGAACCCAATTGAAATTGCACTTTTAAAAAAGAGTTTTTATAAATGAACTGAATCAATTGAAATTTAAAAAACCAAATAGCAATGTCCTCTGAAGGAATTATTTTTGAGAAGTTGAGCTTTACTTTAATGATATGAAAAAAAAATCAGGGAATAGGCAGCAGATTAATTTATATTTAAGGCATGACTTTTATTGCCTTGATTTCAATTTGGAACCAGTATTTTCAGGAGTTTCAAATGACTGTTGACATGTGGGAAGAATTTTGAATTTGGGCTGTAATTTAAGCACTCAACATCATTATTAGTCCCTCCATTAAAGTGAAAAAAAAAAAAAAAGAACACTTATAATGTGCCTCTTGTGATCAAAGCAACATGCTAGGCACTAGAATACCATGAAAAGGAAAAAGGAGATGGTCTGGGGGCTAGACTCAGGCCAGAATGGAGATCTGACCCGAGCCTCCATTTTCCAGGGTAAAAAGAAGACCTGTCAATGTAGCAACAAAGAGCATCATATGAGAGAGCGGAATGTCACCCTAGGTTTCCAAGGCTTTTGCTAAGTTTTAGTAGATGGACTCAAGAACTCAAGATAAGAAAATATGGAATGTGGCCATTGGACAAATTAGGAATATATGTTGTAACATATATGTTGTAATATATGTTCTGCTACTTCCTTTTTGTATTTTTCGTCCCCCCAGTTTTTTACAACCCTAGAGCTTCAGTGTTAAGAAAAATACAGAAATGCCAAGTCTGAGTTGCTCTGTAACCCAATAGATAAGGCACTTGATTAACTTGGAGGATTTGGCATTCTGGAATCTTGAGACTGGGAGTTCTTTAAAGATAATTTTTCATTACAGGGGTCTGAAAACCACAAACAGGATTTTCCACCCTCTACTGAAGAAGGCTAAGTATCACGTCTACTTGATTTCAAGTAAACTTAGGAGATTTAGCTGTGCAGTTATAACAATCCTCCATGGTAATGTTAGGAAGAGGGGCTATCTTTGCCTCTTCACACAAAGCAAGCCAATTTTAACTTGTTTTCTTTCTTGAAAAATGGGGTGTGTGTGAGGGAAAAGTAATTTCCCCTAACATCTTCTGGTTGTTGTAGTTTGTTGAGTTACTACATCACGTTTATCAAATTTGCCCTCCTCTCTGAAGTGAACCTGAGTCCTTTCTGAGGACACTGAGGGATCTGTAGAGACCAAAGAAGACCTCTCACTTTCATGGCATGTGCTGTCAGGGCTAAATGTCGGACGGATCATTTGGAAACTAGTGAGGTTCTATAATTTTACTTGGGCTTTCTTGCTGGTTAATCCTAGTACAATTTACCTCGTTAATTTGTTCTTAATGAGTTCATCAGCAATGATTTAATACAACTCTGAGGAACAGCTTTCTTTAGTCTTTAATTCGCGACAGTTCCCCTTCTATTTGGCAGTACATTAATGGAAATGGAAAATTGCCTCATTCTAAATGTCAGAATAATACTGCACCAAAAACAATTCAGTCATGTCTTTCAAACCACGCACATATGGTTCATCACCAAATGTCACTGTTCTTCCCCCTTCCCCCCATGCCCCCCTCCCGCCTGTACCTTCCTTCTTTATTTTCTATTTGCCTGTCTGTGGTGATCATTGTTTGGATTAACTTTCTAATAGCTTTGCATAAGCTTTATTTCTCCTGCTGTCCAGGAACCAGTTCTCACAATACTAGTTTTACCTAGATCCTTAGAATTGGCAGAGTTCACAAATCAGGTGACAGCTATTGCTTTTAGTATCGCAAATGTCTTTCATCTGCTCTCAAAATTGAAAAAAAAAAAGTTTGTGTGAAGTTACTTCAAAATAATTTTTGTGCATAATTTTGGGCTATTTTGTGAAGTTCTCTGAGTAAAACTGTATTCCTCACTCTGTCTATGCTAAGTTAGTTCTTCTCCCTCTCCTGGGTTGGTGTTGAAGCAAATTTCTCTCTTAGAATAAACGCTTTTAATATAAATATTTTAGTTGTCACTTTTGGGGGTAGGTTCATGTGAGGAACACCCACAATACAGTTTTACTTGCACTTAAGGATACAAACTTTTAATTGCTAATCTTAATTCACTGACACTTAAAGGACATTTCAAAGAGATTTAAAATTAGTCAATACAATAGACTATCTAAGAAGTGTCCATTTTTTTTTCAAAGGGAAAGTCAAACGATGGAGCAATTTCCAAAATTATTTATCAAGCATCACTTTCGTGGGTCAACTTCTAAAGAGTATTTTAAATAAGTTTTTCTTTCTTAAAGAGACCTTACTTCAGATAATATATGAAGAAAAAAATTTAAGAAAAAAGAATCGCCACTCTTGAGTGTATATTTTTTAATATCCTTATATATAAAGTACTTGTCTGAGAGGCACCTGGGTGGCTCAGTTGGTTAAGCATGGAACTCTTGGTTTTGGCTCAAGTCATAATCTTGGGGTCCTGAGATAGATCCCTGCTGAGGCACCATGCTCAGCTGGGAGTCTGCTGCTTGAGATTCTCTCTCCCTCTGCCCCTCCCTTCTGCACTCTCCCTCTCCCTTTCTCCAAATAAATAAATAAATCTTTTTTAAAAAAAGTACTCGTCTGAAACTAGAATTTTGAGTCTTAATTAATTTATTGGTTTTGCTTTTTATTTCTACCAGCAAGCTGACTCATTTGTGAAGTATGAATATTTTAAATCAAGTAAATGTTTTCTACAGACTGAGGATCACTTGTTTAAGCAGGCAGAAGGTAATCAGAGGGTAAGTTGTAGTTCTGCATTACAGATCAAGAGTATTACCTGATTTCTCTGTTTTTCTTTTCCTCTATCTAGTGGTAGATATTTAAGATATTTGCCAATTTTAGGCTGCAGAGACTATATAATTGCTCTCATAATAATTACATATTTTTCCACAATTTACTTAGCATCCACTGCGTCAGGTGCATTTGACAGGTTATTGAATCTAATTTTCCTATAAACAGTGAAGTAAAGGTTGTGACAACAATTTTCATGGAGGTTTAAAAGCCTGTTTGATGTTATAGAGATGGTATGTACATGGGGCACTATAGAGATGGTATGTATATGGGGCGTTACAGAGATGGTATGTATACGGACATGCTTTCCTTATTCCACACTTTTTCTCTTATCTATAGTATTTACAATAGAGAAGGAAAGAACGTAAGGGGTAGTTTATTGTCAGTAGTCATATGGCCCCTTCTAGAATGTTCCAGTGACACAGAATTCATGTATTTCTAAGGCAGGCAGACCATTGTGGAACATCTCTAATGACAGAACATGATTCATTATATACCACTGAAACATGTCCTACACTTTTGCCCATTGTCTCTTTTCTATCTCCTATAATAATATAATTAATCAAATCCTTCCTCCATGTGAAACCTTTAGCTGTTTGAAGACACTACCAATTTCTTGAATTGATTTCTCCTCTAGGCAAAAGCTTTCCAATTCCCTGCTCTAGATTCTTCACAATAAGCCCAGAACAGGGCACAATAGACCTATGAAATCTGAACCAACATAGAATAAAAAAGAATTCAATTTGGACATTATATTTTTTACATGTAGACCCACATGGTAGTCTGTGTGTGTATACGTGTGTGTGTGTGTGTATGTGTACACGTTTGCCTAATTTATGTAAGTTTGGGATCAAGTAAAAAAATAAATGGCAACATACCTATTCTGTACTAATGTAACTGACTTTTTGACCCTAACATAAAACTTTCACTCTTCGTGTGTTTATACACACTGACTTGGCCTATCGGTGTAGTTTTTGTTTCCATCATTTGATGCTTGAATTCTTTCTTTGCCTTCACATCTTTCTGACATCACTGCATTTCAAAGAATTTTTTTTTCTATATTGTTAGTCAAGCAGTTGATAAAAATCTCAAGGTAGGCCATATTTAAGAACAAATTCCTAGAACATCCCATGGGCTTTCCTCCAGGACACTTACAGATCAGCCCATCTGACTGGCTATTATTTAGGATTTCCTGAGTCATCCCAAACCCTCTAGAGAAAATAAGGGCTTCTCCTGAAGCCTCCACCTCTGTCCCCAGACACCACTTCAATCATCTTCTTCTTGTGATCATTAGCTTTTGTTTTATTTTCAAAGTTACATCTGGACGTCAGCCTTCATGTTATTCTTCTTACATGGTCTTTGTTCTTGGCTCTCTCTGCATGATATTCATCTTTGCTTTTATAGGCCATTTGTTCACACATTATTAATTTATATATTAGGTAAAACACACAAAAACATGCTCATTTACCGGGGACTTTCTATGTATATTAAACAATGTGTGCCAATTACTAGGCCCTCATGAATACATCAAAGACTTGCTCCCTGAGGCTTATTTCTAAAGCAGAGTTCAACCAATTGTATCATGCATAAGTTTCTTCAGATTCCTCCTTTTAATCTTTCTTAAACACATTCTAAAAGTTCTGTAGACTATGGCTCAAGGTGCCATGTTTTACTCACTTTCAAACATTACTGGACTCATAGTAGATGCTCATAGGAGAGGCTCAATTCTTTCTAAAGCATTGTGGATTTCAGCCAAACTGAATTCTGATCACTTATGATTGCTTTCATATGAATTTCACTTCTAAATTCTTCTACTTAATCTTTCCTGCGTTTTTGGAATGGCTATTTTTGGAGTGACACCTCATTTTTTTCTTCTTCTCTTTTAAAATTGTGTGTTTTACCTACTAGAGTTCATTTGCGTTGGCTTGACACTCTCTTTCCTTGTGATCACTACACCCAACGTAGTCCCACCATGTCCACAGAATCCTTACACTTTCACATCACCAATACTGTTCTTTCTGGATGCTCAAAATTAAGTTGTATATAATCTCAAAATCCTGGAGATATGATAGTTTTGTTCACATCCACAGTAACTAATAACAACAAGTAAATAAATGATTCAATTCAAAGGTTTTTTTCTGAATTCTAATTTTCTTTTTTAAACCAGAAAAACAACTCTAACACTTCCTGAGTGCCTCTTCTCTGTTAAGCACAGTCATTGCTATGATCATATAAGTTTGTCTCTAAGGTATATGAAAGGCTTTTCTGGTCAACTACTGCTTTAAGCACATTGTTTTGTTTGTACTGGCTAATTAGAGAGATGGAAGGTAGATCAAAAATATATGCAACAAGTAGAATGAAATTTCATTCTTTTTTTTGACTGTTTCAAGCAATTTGAATGATTTATAATTCAAGTAAGCTTTTATTTATATAAATATATGCACATGATAAGTGCTCAGTAATATTAAATAATGACAAAGCTGAGTTTTTGTTTTGTTTTTTTAAAAGAATAACCTTTCGTTTTCTGGTTCTTGCTGTGACCAGAATATCGAGTACCAAAATAAAACCATAACATGTCTTGTGATTGTTGTTAACTGGCTGGAACCAGCATATATCAGAGATCAGAAGCTTATCCTCATAAGAATTTTAAGAGCAAAGAGTTTCAGGTTACATCATAAATTCTTAGGCACATACCCAAAATGCATACCCACACCTTAGACTTTCTGAGATCTTTTTCTTTTTCTTTTTTTTTTTTTTCTGAGATCTTTTTCTTATAGGTTCTTCAGCTACAAATGGTAAGGTATAGTGGGCAAAATGCTACCCAAGAGTCAGGGGAGCTGGATTCTAGTATTGTCTTTTATTATGAGTGGATTCCACTGGAAGGAGTGCCAGATTCATTACAACAGACCAATGGAAATGGCACGTGAGTCAGATCTTACAGGACTAAACTTGCTGGCACACTGGTCTGGTATCTAAAATATAGTATCTGTATTAGTGTGCTATGATTATCACAACTAACTACCACAAACTTGGTGGTGAAGCAATAGACATTTATTCCCATATTGTTCTGGAGACTAGAAGTACAAAATCAAGGTGCCACCAGGCCCATGGTCTATCTGAAGGCCCTAGGGAAGAACCTTTCCTTACCTCTTCCTATTTCTGGTGGCCCAGGCATTTCCTGGCTTGTAGCTGAACTGTGTCATTCCAGGCTCTGCTTACCTCTGCCTTTGCATAACCTTTTTCTCTATCTCTGTGTATACTTTTCTGTTTCTTATAAAAACATTTTCATTGGCTTGAGGGCCCACCCTAACCCTGCATGATGTTATCTCTGTTCTTAATTTAAGTGTGGTTTTAAGAGGCCCTATTTCTAAACATAATTTCTAAATTCTATTTATTTCCTACTTCTAGATTCCCTGTAGATATGAATTTGGGAGTGGGGAACACTATTCAAATGACTATAGTATGTAAAGGTACATGGTAACTTTTGATTTAAGCCAGTTTCAAGTCATTTATTAATCCATTGTTTCAATCATTCAACAAAGATTTATTGAAAACCTATTATACAGCAGAGCAATGCTGGGTATGAGGATGCTGCCCACAAATAGACATCGACTACAATTTTATGGAGCTTCCTAGAAACACCTAAAGGGACCCTACTGCATATATTCCTAAAGCATGATCTCCATATGGACTTGAGCAGGCATATTTTGTTTCAGCATGTACTTCTAATATAGGCTTCTGCACTTATTTCTTAAATTATTATATGAACTACTCTACTGATGCATATGTATACACTCAAAACTTTAAATTTAAAGGGCATCAATGTAATATAAGTAAATAGAAATAAAAATTACAATATTGTCTTTTGAATCTTCATTGGCCATTTTATGCAAGTCATCCTTTTAGCAAGAATGCTCTGTAGACATCTGTTACATTCTAATATTGTGAGCAATGCCATAGTTCTAATGATCTTATCTGTTTGGAGCAATACCCCAACCAGAATTGGGGAATCCAGGGAGCAAACTGTAGCCTCTATGATATTGGAATAACAAATGATATCCAGGGTATCAGCACTTCCCCTCAGCCTCCAAGAGCCGACTGATGGTCATACAAGGCTTCTATCACACAGGAGGAATGGGATACAAGTAAAGATACAAGCAGGATTTAATAGTCATGGTAACGGTTGGAGAAGACTGGAGATTATGAGTCTGCATGTTCTTGGGGCCTGTAATGGATAAGTCACACTAGGATTCTGGACTGAGATCCAAATATACTGCCTACCACAGTTAGGGATGGTTGGGATTTGGATGAGGCTGAACCTGAGGAGTGAATTCCACTGTGTTTGAAACTGAGAAGACAGAGAAATGCAAGAGCGGACACTGGTTCTGCCTGTGATGAACTTAATGACTTCTTTAAAGAAAGGTAATCTCATATGCCTTACTTACCTCAGGAAAATGAAGGTAATAACATTTAAACTACTTCAACTCAGAATTTTGGTCAGGAAACCTTTGCCATCTCTTCTGGAAATAAGACCTACTACTGTAAGATTCTATTGTTTTTCAGTAAGTCAAATGTTGCAAAGGAAGAAACTTGACTCTTCTAATGAAGACAGTTAAAATCTCATACTCAAAGCAGAAAGAGGAATATTTTCAAGTAAATCTATCTTTTTATGGACTCAGGAGTGTCACAAGGAACATTAAGCTGTGGTATGTTTCCCTAAAGAGATATGGTTGATTCATAAGTGAATATCTTTGAAGGAAATTTTATAGACTAAACACATATGTAAATGCTGCCTTCATGGGCGTGTGTTGTTTGATTGGGAGCATTGCTGGTTCATTCCAATGTATTCACAGAGGGAAGTTCATTTGCTGAGAAATAGAGGTAACCAATAAATATTTATTAAAAACAGGCAGTACAGGAATGAATCCTAAATGGTTAGAAGAATTTGATTCTCATCCATTATTATTGAGGCTACCCATTTCAATATAATTTTGAAAGTCTTTTCTGCTAATTTATAGCTACTGTGTTAATCCCTTAGAACTAACAACAGAAATACAACCATAATATCATATTGGGATTTGTGGTGCTTATTTTAGATAAGAAGTGAAAAACCAACATACTCTGAACAGTTTCATGTAATAATGATGGGATCATCAGAGTTGAATAAGCAATGGATTGGACATCAGAGGTCTAGTTCTCCCATGAGCCCTACTGACCATTACTATTGACCATAAGACTGATACTTCCTATTTTTCAGCTAAAGTTTGTTCTCCTCCTTGAGTGTCTTTTTTTTTTTTTTTTTTTTTTTTGTAGTAAAGAGGCTGGGTAGATCTGTAAGTTTCCTGATACAAACATTTTGTGACTCTGAATTACCATTGTGTTCTCATGGTTACACTAAGTGCTTCTACCCTCCATCTGCCTGGCTCAGTTGAACAATTATCTATCCATTATTACTTTCCTAACTATTCTTTACCTCTGAGAGAGCCACTTGCTCCTTTTTTAGTGTCCCTGCTCTCTTCTTTATGTTCATAGCAGCCCACATGGATCAATCAGGGTTCAGAGCAAGATAGACCATACTAGTGATTTCAAGCTGTGTTTAATTCAGAGAATTGGATCCTAAGAGGATAAGAGGGACAGAATTTAGAAAGCCACTTCTAGACTATTGATTTGAAGGTCACACCACCATAGCAGGTACCCAGAGATCAGAAACTTCTGCTGCTGCCACACTTTATCCCATGGTCATAAGCTGGTGGCTAGGCTCTGGGACATGGAGTCCAGTCACCACCAACACATCTGTATGACCTTGCTTGCCAGTATCAATACAGGCAGGAGACAGTTGCCACCCCACATTCATTTTGAGCTATCTTTTAAGTTCATTTGGTAAGTCCTTGTTCAGACTTTAAAGCGTAGCTTCAAGTGCATATGGGAAATGTTGAAATTAGCTATACCTTCTCTTAAAATAGAGAGACAGAGGAATTGTGGTTAGGCGGGCCAACCCAAATGTCTACCAAAGCATATATAATACTTGACATGCTGAATTTGTTTATTTTATATAGATGTTCTTACCAGTCTGTAAGCCTCTTAAAGGCAGGGGCCATGCCTTATTCATTTTTTGTATCAATAAATCAGGGGGAAGAAAAGTTTGAAAAGATTATAGTCCATTCACAAGGTGTGTATCAATAGTAAACACTGGAAAAGTCTACCTAACAAAGGTTGGAAGACCAGTGAAGGTTGGAGTGGTAGGAAATCTTAGGAAAAGATTTAGATTACAACATGAGTTTTTTTTTATTTTTAATTATTTTTATTTTTCATATTCATTATTTTTTTTTATTTGAGTATAGTTGACACACTTTAAATTAGTTTTAGGTATAAAACTTCTCTAGTAATTCAACTTCTCTGTATGTTATGCTATGCTCACCATAAGTGTAGCTACCATCTTTCACCATACAACTCTTACAATATCATTGACGATATTCCCTATGCTATGTCTTTTATTTGCATATTTACTCATTCCATAATTGGAAGCCTGTATCTCCCACTCCCCTTTAACCATTTTGCCTGTCCTTTATCCCCCTTCACTCAGGCGACCATCAGTCTGTTCTCTGTATTTACAGGTGTGATTCTGCTTTTTTCTTTATTCATTTTTTTGTTTGTTTTTTAGATTCCACATATGAGTGAAATTACATGGTATTTTTCTCTCTTTGCCTGACTTATCTCATAGCATAGAGGTTACAAAATGAGTTTGGAAGAATGGTAAAATTTGGATGGACCCAAAGATGAAGATAAAGATGTCACTATGGAGAGACTCCACTAGTAACACTATGAGTGCCCGGAGTTGCCTCTTCTCAAAAAAGAACCTTCTCACATACAACAATCTTTTTCATTTATTCATTAACTCATTTATAAATGTTTGTTAAGTGACTATTAGATATATCATCTATTTTCCAGGGGCTGGGGATATAGAAATTAATAAGACAGGAAAAATGTTCAGAGAAGAATTGAACCTTAGTAGACAGAGCAAATATTTTCAGATGTTGATACATTGTTTGACACTGTTTTTTATATTTTATAATAGTTTGTGTGGTTGAATAACTATGCCTCCCCATCCCTTTTTTTCTTACATACGTGGTTTAAATGGTTCCTAATATGTTTGGCAATGTAGAAATTCTCATATAGGCTCTGCCAGATGGTCTATTGTTTAAATGTTGAATAGTTGCATTACACTATAATAGATGTTAACACAGTTGTGGAGAGGAGAGTAATAATAATAATATAGTAAGTAAGAGATATGGAGTCTAGTTAGCCTATTTATTGCCTACTTCATCCCTCACCTTTTGGAAAACATGAGGTTAACAGGGGAGATAGTAAGTAGGAATGGCATCTAATTTGGGGTTTATGTTAAGATTTTGTTCAAAGCCAAAACAACACTTTCTGGAGAATGCTAAGTGAGTTCAGGCTCATATTTGTTTCCCATAAATATATCTTCACCCGATCTGTTAATGGATTTATATAGTATGATCAAGTATCTCCCTGACTTAATCATTGTTACATGCCTTATTTCATCTAGATTGTAATCTCTTCAAGGGGAGCAACCTCTTAAACTCTGTAATTGCCATGTCAACTTTTCCTTTATTTTGTCCACCCTGAAACTCATTGGTCACTTGTGTGCTTATGTCATATTATTGTGTGATCATTCTGCAAAGTCTTTCCATCATTTAACCATTTTATTTCCATTTAACAAACCATCTGGAACCATCTACACACTTGGAAAATGTCTCCCTGCCTTTATAAAAGTCCTAAACAAAATCTGTTTCCTAGAGCAAACTCTTGGGTGAGACACTGTTTATTTATTTAATTTGAAGAGACATTTATTTTGACCTTAGAAAGAACAATCCCAGGATTATGTGTGTGTGTGTGTGTGTGTGTGTATATATTTCCTAATTTTTATTTTGAGAGAGAGAGAGCGCATGCACACATAAGCAGGGAGTTGGTGGGGGGAGGGGTGTGCAGGGAGGAGGTGCAAAGGAAGAGGGAGAGGGAATTCCAAATAGACTTTGCACTGAGCACTGAGCCCATGTTGAGCTTGATCTCTCCACCCTGAGATCACAACCCTGAGATCAGAACCTGAGCCAAAACCAAGACTGATGCTTACCTGACGGCACCACACAGGCCTCTTGCATGTTTGTATGTTTTATATTCTGCTTTTATAACAAATATTTAGAGCAAAAATGATTTAATATTGAATCAATTCGTATTTTTAATTATTACCATTTCTAAGGTGTAATCTGCCTTTATTTTATAAAAAATTATAATAGAAAACATCCAAAATAAGGAAAATCTGAAATATCATAGATTCCAAATAACAAAGATAATCATTATAATTTTAACATACTTCTTTCTAGTCTTTTCATGTAGCTATGATATAAAAGAAAGGAATAGCTATATGTATTCTCAGAACATTTTTTAGATTGGTTACAAATGGTGTCTTTCCTCTAGTAGGTTATTTTTAGACATTCTACCTTTTTATTATGGGTCCCACTCAGAGCTGTATCTGGTTTATAGCAATTGGGGTCATCACTCCACCTTTGTGCTCTGGGAAGATCCATAATTCAACAGAGAACAAATTCCTCAAACTTCTGGGAAATAACTAAAAGGGGAAAAGGAGGAATGTAATCCTAAATGGAAGTTAAAATTACCTGAGACACTCCTATGGTTACATTTCAGCAGATGTAATTCTGATGTGTTAAGGGTGTCAAGGGAGACAGGGCTTCAACTTCTTTTAACTCCCCCCCGCCCCCCATCTCAGTACTTAAGTTTAAGGCTATAGTTTTGGGAAATACTGTCTTCTTTTCCCTCCAAGATACCCTTGATATTGCTTTCGATCTGATTCACTTGAATACATTTAAGAGAATGTTTGTATGGTGGGGACATATAAAATACTGCATTTCAGTGATCCTACGTGCCTCTAAACATGAGCTTGATTCTATCAGTGTATGATTCCATTAATTGATACTTATGTTCTGCATTCCCCAGAACCTTCTGTAGTGATCTTCATATAGGATGGAAGTGTGATCACTGGTTACAGATCTCAGGCCTTATGGCCATCTCTGGCAGGTTATATATTATGGTGAATTTATCTATCCCTAACAGTTTTATAGAGACCTGTGATTTATCTGTTTCTAGTTTATCAATCATCTATCACATTTGTGTGCATTTTCTGATGTTAGGACTTCAATTATTAGCTTATCCGGTAAATTGTTTGCAAAGAGGGTTACAATTGTTATTCTCATTCTTATAAGTACATCTCTTTTCAAGGTGACTTGGTTGTGTCTTACATTAAGATGTGGAGTTTATTTTTCTACCCCTTGAATATAGGCTTAGCATGTTACTTGCTTTGGCCAATAGGATATAGGATATAGACAAGCAAAAGCTTGATATGTATTTGCCCACTGGGGCTTGCCTTCCTTTCCGATGCTAGGAAAGCTGCCTTGAAAACAAGGTAGATTAGCTTCCTTAGTGAGGAAAGATGCCCAGCTATTCCAGGTTAGCTTGGCCTTGGTCATCCAAGTGAGGCCACCCTAGACTCTGTAGTCCTCAGGGAGCCAATCCAGACCAGAAAAACTGCCCAGTCAACCCACAAAATCATGGTAAAAAAAAAAATGTGTGTTTTCTTCCAGACAGTTTCTTATGGGAGTGAGTAGTTAGTTACAGAATAAAGTTGAACTGATATAAAAATTGGTACCAGAAGTGGTAAGCAGTAACAAAACTCAAAATATGTAGCAATGGCTTGAGGATAAGACTGGAAGTGGAGGCTGAAAAAGCAGTGCAGAAACTGCTGTCAAAGCCTGAAAAAAAGGCAAATGAGCTGTTAGAGGCTAGGAAAGTGCTGAGAAAACAGCAATAGCCAGCTGAAAAGATGATAATCCATGATATATAGCTTCAAAACAGTTGAAAAAGCTGTCATGGGATTTAAAAATGTACCTAATCACCTTTTAAATATGCCTAAGACAATTTTATGGCCAAATGGTTAAGGCGTCCGTTGGCTTCTCCAGCTGTACTTGATTCAACACTGTGAGAAAAAGAAGAGCTAAAGAAAGAACGATTTGGCAAGCAGAATTTAGAGATGTACAAGGAAGCCAAAATTTGGGGTTGGAAAATAAAGCTATTTTTCAAATCCAAATTCTCCAGAAGGCAAAAGATTCTCAAAATAAAAAATGGCTCCTTGATAAGGGTAAATCAAATGTATGGCTATCAGATCCTTTTAAAAGTCTTACAGAAAAAGGTAAGGTGGTGCCTAGTAGACTCTCATGTAGACAAAAGAGCTTTCAGTAATTTTAAGAGTATTTTCCTATATCAGCCTGATATGCTGCCCAGAGAGATGACTTTTCCAAAGGAATTGTGGATGTAGATTTTGGAGCAGGAGTGAACTTGATTCTGCATCATAGTGGAACTTATAAAGCTTGGTGAAAAATTTTGCGAAAAAGAAAAGAAACAGAAACCAAAGTAAGCCTCTGAGCCCCCTCTTTCCATAGATAGGACTCAGGCTTCTAGAGAAGCACTGAACAACGTACTTGGGAACCATTCCTGGGGATAATATTGGCCCCAATTAAGGAACATGCCCTGCTCCCGGAGGGGAAGATCTTGGTAATGTTTGCTTGGCAAGATTTCACACTAGCTGTCATCCAGTGTAACTGTACTTCTTTCTTCACATTTTGAGTAGAGGTGTCTATTGCTGTTACCTATTCTTTTTCAGTATTATATGGTGTGTGTGTGTGTGTGTGTGTGTGTGATATAGTTAACTTTAGTGCTAAGTCTTTGAATAAAGAGGAGTAACACTTGAGAAGCTGTACCTGAAGAGCTTCATCTGTATCTGGATCTTATTTAGATGAAGATCTTAAACTTCAAAAACTAATATCATAATAATATGTGACTTTTGGGGAAGAGAAAGAACGGATTTTGCATGTAGAAGAAAGTTCATTCTGTGGTCAGAGGGCAAACTGTGGTGGATTGTTTACAGAGATGGCCACAATAATTCCTGCTCTTTATATACACATCTCTTTGTATTGTGACTGCCATTCTTCCTAACAAGAGGTGGAGTTTGACTCTTGCTCCTTTGAAGCAGAGCATTGCCATGTGACCTGATTTGGACAATGGGACATGAGGAAGACAAAAACCCAGGCACACAAATGGTTATACATTAAGATTTGCCCTCTGTGGCTGCACAGGTCATCCTTGTGCAAGGATGTGACACTCCTGACCAGCCAAGAGACCATAGGGAGGAGAATCAGGGAGGAGAAGCTTATGATTGCCACACTCGTGGGTGGGGCCATCCTGACCATGTAGCTCCAGCTGAGCCACCAGCTGACTGTAACCACTTGAACAAAAGGCAGATAAGACTAACATAACTGCCCAACTGCCCAACTGATCCCAGTGCAAACTGCCCATCCACTGAATCATGATCTATTAAGTCGTTGTTGGAAACAGCTAAGTTTTGGAGCACTTTGTTTGGCAGCAAAAGCTAATTGATACGGATTCTTCATTTAAAATGCAATTTATATCTTCATAAAATTACTTTTTTCATGAACACCGCAACAAACAATATATAGAGAAGAGCTTTTGCTTTCATGTTCCTGAATACAACCTTCTTGTCTTGAATCTCAAGAAGTTCTGTTAATGCTTTACCTACTTTATTTTTTGTTGTTGTTGTTTGTTTGAGGACCTTAGTGTTTGATTTTGGATTCCCTTGCAAGATGCCCTCATAATTAAGTAGTTTTTGACCTGTTTAAATTTGTTTAAATTCAACCTGTCACATTTATAGGATTCCCACTCTTCTTCCTAGAAAATTCTTTTCTTCCCTAAAAAGATTCCTTGCCCTTATCTCCTCCTTTTTTAAACAGACTTCTTTCCTTTGCCATTTAGGCATTTAGTGTTTATTTTCAAATGCTTGTTCTTTTTGGGCTGAATCAAACATTTTTCCTGAGTTTCCAATAAGCTGTTCTTAAACAGTCTCCAGACTTCTTCATGGTTATTTACTTTCAGAACTATTTCTTTCAGGATTTTTTTTCCTAAGAAAAGCCCAAATTTTGTCATAGTTCCCTTTTCTAAAACTGAATAATTTCATGATGAATATTTTCGGTTTTCCTTTCTTGCCAGAATGTTGGACTTAATCATGTGGTAATTACTGTTAAACAAGCCCTCCTTGAGGACATCTCTCTTATGAACATACCTTCAGATGAACAACACCATCACCTCCCCTCTTCTGAGATATTTAAAAATGAAGGCTTCGCCCTCTGTTTAAAGTGTATTCTTGAGCTATTGGGGAGATTCAGATGGAAATGAAGTAGAAGGGGCAATTTTATTATTTCTTTTGGCCCTTTTTCTGTTTAATTAGCTCTCCCTGTAAGGATATACCTCTATAGCATCTACATTACAATTATTTGTAAGTTATCTTCCATACTAGACTCAAAAAATTTGAGAATGAAGTTCAGGTTTCCATCATCTTTGTATCTCTTAGAGTAAATCCAGTACACAGGAGTTACATTATAAATATTCAAATAAATAAAGTTAACAAATAAATTGATGAATGCATCCAAGCTGTGACCTGGGCTAAGAACTCCTATGGTGGGAAAGAGAGGTGATTGGACCAGATAAGTTGCCCTCCTGAATGAACTGTTTCTCTCACCACTATTGCCTAGTCTTGCTTCCCTACCTTATTGTGTCTTCCTTAAAGGAAACGGATAGAGTTAAAGAAACAGAATATTCATAGCAACAAATAACATTCTGTCTCCTCACTCAACCTGTATATACTACACAGCTATTATGTATCACTCAGAAATAGTTTGGGCCTGTTGTACTTACTTCTTCTGCTTGGAATCCCTTTAAAAGTTAGAGAGCAATCTAGAAGATGGTAGTGGCACATTTCTCGAATCTCTCTATCCATTAAAATAAATAAAGCAATGACTCTGGCAAAACCAAAGATCCATATACAAAACCATATGAAAATATATCTCCCTGAGCCTCCAAATAGGAGTGGTGGCAAACCACCAATTCACCAATACAAAGTATTCATATCTATGGGGGGAGAAACAAAAGGAATACAACCAGATTGTGGTTCTGAAAATGGTGAGCAGTATGCTGATCTGAGAAACAGCAGTCAAAAAGAACATGACAGGTTTCTGTAGGATCTAATTCAAAGAAGAATACAATGGATTATGTTGCTATAAATTCTAATGGTGCTGGAAGTATTTGGGCCTATAAACTCTCAAAATTATTAAAACAAAGTTGTCTTCCAAGACTAAGCCTTGAACTAAGGAGAAACAGAAAATGAAAGCATGCAAAAATGACTTGCCCTCCTAACATTTGAAAATTGTATGCTAATTGTGGTAGGCATAATAATGACCTAAAGATATCTTCATCTTAATCCCCTGAAGCTATGAATATTTTAGGTTGTATGGCAAAGAATTAAGGTTGCAGAGGGATTAAGATTGCTAATGAGGCACAAACTAAATAAAATAAGGAGATTATCCTGAATCAGCCTGGTGGGCCCAAAGTAATGTCAAGGGAGTTTATAGATGGATGAGGGAGGCTGAAAAGGGAGAATTAGAGAGATGGTAGCATGAAAAGTACTTGGTCTAATATCACTGGTTTTGAAGCTAGATGAATGAGACTATAGGCCAAGGGATATGGGTAATCTCTAGAAGCTAGAAAGAGCAAGAAAACAGAATCTCACCTACAGTCTCCAGAGAGATCCCAGTCTTGTTTACACCTTAAATGAGTTGACCTAGTGAGACCAATTTTGGACTCTGACTTCCATAATTATAAAATAATAAATATACATTGTTTTAAAGTCATTAAGCCTGTGGTAATTTGTTACAATAAGGATAGGAAACTAATGCACTAATATTTCAAGATTACTTAAAAGAAGTTAAGGAAAGGATAGAAGCTATGAAAGAACAACATAATTTTTTAAAATATAAATGAAGTAATTGGAGAAAAGCTAAATTTGGGAAAAAAAAGATGACAGACTCAGAAATGGAAAAGAAAAAAAGTTATTATACAAGTAAAGAATCAAATACAAAGGATATGAAAATGGATAAAACTACTGATAATGCCTTAAAAGAAATAGAGGATGAAAAGAAGGAAAACATTAAAAATAAATTAGAGATTAAGAAGCAATTTGAAGGAAGTGATAAAGATAGATGTTCATAGAGAAAGATCAACACATTTATATAGGAGTCATTATATGAAAACCAAACCAAGAATGTACTTCAACTAAAAGTTTTTTTTTAATTTCTTGAAATACAAGATTATTTGCAGCTTATTAAAATATATACCATGTATTCAGAAAAATCTACACAGAAAGACAAACATTAAGGCATAGTTTAGTAAAAAAAATTGGATTAAACAAATCCCTTGTGCACTGAGGAAAAAGACAAAGCCATACATAATGAAAAAATATTGGATTATCATTGGAGTTTTCTAAATCAATACTTTAATCCAGATTTGGAATAGAATAACATTTAAGATACTCAGAAGAAAAATGTAAATCACATTTTCTATGTAGAAAGCTAACTGTCAACATAAAAGCAGCAAATAAATGGCTATTAACACGTAGTAATTTAGCAAATATTATTTCCATGAGTTCTACCTGAGTACTTTACTATAGAATGAGCTTTAGCCAACCAAAAGATGGGAGAGATTTTGAAGTCAATAATGCAATGTCTATATTTTCTGGCAATGTAGATATGGAACAATGATCAAAAATGAGAAGAGAATGCAGAGTATTTATAGAAAGAAGATTGCTGATTAACAGTATTTACTGGGAATAAAAGAATATTACTTGATATTAGATATCACGCAAAAGAGTAGGGAGAAAGGAAAGGTTACTAGCTAATTTCAACATAACTCATAGTAGAGACTCAATAAACAATAGCCAAAAGTAAATTGAAGGGTACTATAAAAAAGATATTAATATAAGCTTTTAATATATTAGTATACCATATTTGTGTATATGTATGTATCTATGCATATATCTTTATATATGAAACAAAAATAGGGCAGAAAATATTGATGTATTGATCATGTCGATAAACATAAGTAAGTTTAAATCATTCACGGAAATAAAAAAAAATTTCAGAATGGTTCAACAAACCATAGTTGAACACTATGATACATTGTAGGTATCTGAGAAAGAATTAAGACAAAACTTATTGAGAAATATAAAATGAAATGTTATTGAGCTAATGGCTACAATTCATGCAATAACAGTATCAACTTTCATAAATCAGAAATTATGTTAGTAGAGAAAACTTTGACATCTAAGTCAAATCACGTGGACAAGACATGGGTAAAATCATAAAAAAGTACCATATATTCAATAAAGCAGATACAACATATTCAATAACATAGACCTTAGATAAGAGGTATATATCAAAATCAATCCTAATAATGGAGGAGAGAGTTTCGTCAAGTGGATGGAATATTTATGAAATCGACTATATCAAAATACAGAAAAATAACTCAATAAATTCCACAAACTAGAAACAACATAAATAATTTAGACCATAATGAAAGAAAACTGAAAATTAATAACAAAATAAAAAACCAAAGATATTTATATATAGAATTTTTAAAAAATTCTAATCCATCTGGGGTACCTGGGTGGCTCAGTCTGTTAGGCTTCTGACTCTTGATCTCAGTTCAGGTCTTGATCTCAGGGTCATGGGGTCAAGCCCTATGTTGGGCTCTGTGCTGGGTATATAGCCTACATAGTGAAAAAAAAACAAAGAAACAAACAAACAAACAAACAAACAAAAAAACAGAAACAAAAACCCAAAGAAGATCATACGAATATCTCCTTCTTTAAGTATAATAAAGATAAAAAGATAAACATTCTAAGTATTGGTTTTCTGTTTTGCTTGAATAATAGTATTGTTTTCTTGTATTTTTTAGTGTAATTCGTTAAATATTCATAGGTTGGAACCTATTTTCCAAAAACAAGTATATATTTGAATCCAGCCTCCATCATGTAGGACCATGTAGGAGACTTTAGGCAGATCACTTATCCCTTTTATGTCTCAGTTTCTTTATCTGTAAAATGGGGAAATGCTAGTACTTCAGATGGTGGTTAGAATCAGTGATATAATACACTTACGGTGGAAGTAAGGGAATTTGGGACACTATTCAAATGTGTGTGGTCTTTGGTTATGCTCAGTGCATGGAAGGCATGGGCAGTATTTCTTTAACCTAAAATTGAGACTGAGCGTTTGATGGTATGGTATTGACTATAATTCTCCACTATCCATCTTCATTAGTTTCCAGTGACTGATGTAACAAAATACCACCAAATTGGAGGCTTAAAACAGAAATTTATTCTCTAACAGTTCTGGAGGCCAGAAGTCTGAAACCAAATTGTAGGGCAGGGACATACTCCCTTCAGAGGCTTTAGAGAGAAATCCTCACTTCTTCTAGCATCCGGTGACCCCAGGTGTTCCCTGGTTGTAACTGAGCAGCATCACTCAAGTCTTTGCCTACTACCATCTTCATGTAAGGCTTTTCTCTGTCTCTGTGTATTCTTTTTTGTCTCTTAAAATACGTTCTCACTGGATTTAGGGCCCACCCTGTTCTGATAGAGTCTTATCTCAACTTCTACCTTAAGTATATCTGCAAAGATCTTATTTTTAAATAAGGCCACATCCTGGGGTTCCTGGTAGATAGGAATGTGGGGGACACTATTCAACCCATTATAGTATCTAAAGATATATGATAACTATTTTGCGTTGGCTTTCTTAGCTTGTGGTTGTATCTTTCCAATCCCTGCCTCCATTTTCACGCCACCTTTTCTTCTTTCTCTTGTCCTCTGTGTGCCTGTCGCTAAACCCTCTATCTCATTCTTCTGAGGATACATGTGATTTTCTTTATGCTCACCAGGATTATTTAGGATAAACTTCTCAAGAATCTTAGTCACATCTTTTGCCATATAAAATAATATTCACAAGTTTAGAGGATTAGGATGTAGACATATTTTGAGGGGCACCATTCAGCTCACTACACCATCTGAAGGAGACACTCCTGTCAGAAGTATCAAATGAGGAGCCTAGGTAAGCATGTGGAAACTCAAATTCAGAAGCAGATGGAAAGGCAACACAATTTTTCAGAGCCGCCACAATAATACTTGCCACCTCCCACACCAGGCTGTGACAATCCGGATTCAGAAAATGGTGTTTTATGTTTCCATCACTAGGGTCCAGGTCCAATGAGAGAATGCTGCAACAAAGAACTGAATTCTAAGAACATAGCTTCATTACCTTTGTTTGGCTACCTGACTTCAAAGTGCCCCAACCTGCTGGACAACATTCCTGACTCATTCTGGATGCTTTGAATGTGATTAGGTGAGTGCCCTTGACATTTTTATTTTGTTTTACTTTTAACTGTAAAAGTAACGCATACTTCCTGTTAAAACTTGAAACAGTGGGGACCTTTGGGTGGCTCAGTGGTTGAGTGTCTGCCTTTGGCTCAAGGCATAATCCCAGGACTCTAGGACCGAGTCCCACATCAGGCTTCCTGCATTAAGCCTGCTTCTCCCTCTGCCTCTCTCTCTCTCTCTCTCTGTCTCTCATGAATAAATAAATAAAATATTAAAAAAAAAAAACTTGAAACAGTGGACACTATACATAAAAAGTGAAGAGTCGGGGGATCCCTGGGTGGCGCAGCGATTTAGCGCCTGCCTTTGGCCCAGGGCGCGATCCTGGAGACCTGGGATCGAGTCCCACGTCGGGCTCCCGGTGTATGGAGCCTGCTTCTCCCTCTGCCTATGTCTCTGCCTCTCTCTCTCTCACTGTGTGCCTATCATAAATAAATAAAAATAAATAAAATAAAAAAAAGTGAAGAGTCTACATCTTTTGTCTTTTAATTATTTTCCTAATCCCAACACCACCGCATCTCCAGTGTAGCCATTATTATCAGTTCAGAGTGTGTCTTTCCATGCTTTTTTATGTATATGTAAATACATATAACCAATGTAGACTCCCACCATGTGTATTATTCTGCAACTTCTTTTCAGCTTTCACTTCTTTAACCTTTATTAATAGGCCTGTTTGATTTTTCAGGAAAAATATATTATCCTGAAAACTAAGTTACTACTTCTAATATCACCCATCTCTTGTAACAATCCAAGTGAAAAATGATAATGGCTAGAGTTAGCAATAGAGTTCTGAGAATTGACCAAATAATGGAGATCTAGATGCCTACTAAGATCCAAATATCCAATTGACAATATTCTTTGAAACACTTTTGTAAATTGGGAATTAAGTAAGTGACTCATATGAGCTATCACCTCTATAGGTTTCTGTTTACTGCTTAGGAAGCCAAATACATTTCTTTCACTTTTGCTTTAATAGAAAGTAGTCATCTACTTTATTTCCAATTTGAAATGCTCTATTATAACAACCAAGAGCAATTCGAAAGACTTCTCAATCCTATTAAATATTTCTAACTCTTATCACATGCATATTATTTAGTATGGAATTTTCAACAATAGCAATTTTGTGTTGCTTCTTTCTCATGAAAAGACTGTTTCATTATTGGTATCAGCATTGTCTTTATGTATCATTCTCAGCAATAGCCTATACTTTCACTAAGGTCCATGACCACCAGTGGCACTGTGCTGGGAGCTACAAAGAGATGTGAAGTATCCGTCCATTTTTTATGAGCTGAAAATCTGGAGTGGAGAGAGAATATATAACAGTTCAAGTATCCCAAATTGGAGAATTCATTCACTCATCAAGGTTTTTTTAATAGTATATGTTCAAAAATTATATATCAGCCAATTCTCTGGGCTCTGAGGTAGAGCACTGAACTGAACAGACACAAATTTCTGCCCTCAAGAGAAATATTTTAGAGGGGGAATAAGGCAATTAACTAGAAAAATATAAGGTACATTAGAAGATTAACAGAACTATGAGGGAAAATAAGAGGGTAACAAGTACACAAAATGCTAGGTTATGTATGTACATTTTTAAATTAGTTGGGCAGGGTGACCTCACTGAAAAGGTGATACTTGAGAGAAGACTTGAAGGAAGTATGGGAACAAGCCATCCAGCATCTACAATAAGGATATTTTATGCAGAAAAAGCTAGAGCAAAATCTCTGAGTCAGAGTTGTACCTGATGATTTCAAAGAACAGCCAGGTGGTTAGTATGGTGGAGTAGAGTGAACAGAGAGGCAGTAGCAAGAGAAGAGGTAAGAAGTCACAGGACGCGAGTACCTTGGCTTTTACTCCCTCAGAAATGTGGAGAGATTTCAAGCAGATGAGTAACATGTTGGGTTGAGAATAGACTCAAGTGTGAGCTGTATGAAGTTGAGTGATCAGTAAGGACACTGTTGCGATAATTCAGATGAGGGATGATAGTGGTTGGGACCAGGGTGGTAGTAATAGAGACAGTGAAAGTCATCAGATAATGGATACACTTTCTAAATAGAAATAGCAAGATTTTCTGATGAATTAGAGATGATGTGAGACAAATAGAAGATTAGTCTGAATCTTACTAGCCTAAGCAACCGGAATAATAGAGTTGCTTTTAACTGCCAGGCAGCGAAGTTAGGAGTTTAGTTTGACACATGATAAATCTTGAGATGTTTATTAGACATGCAAATAGAGATGTTGCATAGGCAATTGGATATAAGAGCTATAGTTCAGATGAAAGAGTTGCCTGGAAATAGGACTCTTGTAGCTTACAGGGTAGCTTACAGATGGTCTTTCTAGCCATGACATTGAGGAACATCAAGAAGATATAGAACATCAGGGTACAAAAAAGTCTGAGGACTGAGTCAAGGAAAATCCTATAAAGCAACCAGTAATGGTCCATGAGGTAGAAGAAAAACTAACCCGTGAAACTATGAAACAAAATATTTCAAGGAAGAGTGATCAACCTTGTTGTATGTTGTTGATAGACGCAAGAAAGAGAAGAAAAGCAAAATACACATAAGCAAGGAAACTCTTGATAGGAAAGTAAAAGGAACAGAAATATGGAAAGAGCTGAAGGGGAACGTGGGTCAAGGACTGATTTTAGGTGGGAGAGTTAGCAGTACAGATGAAACAGAATGTTTCAGTACAGATGTACAGCAGTACAGATGAAACATTCTGTTTCATTTCAATGTTCTAATGCATTGTGAATTTGAATGTGTAAGAAATAAAAACTTATTTTTCCTCTACCTATCTTAGGTCCATTATCTTAGGACCATTATCTTAGATCCATTGCATGGGGACCTGTAAGTTAAACTGACAAAAGACAGATCAACAAAATAAAAAGAAACAAGTTTATTAACATGTGTATCACACATATACAGGGCAGTACTCAGTGATGAGTGACTCAAAAGGGTGGTTAGAACTTGAGCTTATCTGGCATCTTAAGGAAAGAGCAATGCATTTTTAGAGAGGAGACAAGACAAAGGAAAGGGACTATTTCTAGGGTAGCAAATTGTGGGAAGGTAAATACTACATTTGACCCTTGAACAAGAGGTTTGAACTGCATGGGTCCACTTATAGACAAATGTTTAAAAATAAATCCAGTACAGTACTATAAATGTATTTTCTTCTTTATGATTTTTTAATAATGTTTTCTTTTCTCTAGCTTATTGTCTTACAGAATATGGTATATAATACATATACCATATGACATACATGTTAATCCACTGTTCATGTTATCAGTAAGGCAGCAGTAGGCTATTAGCAGTTCAGTTTGGGGCAAACCAAACATGCAGATTTTCAACTGCACAGAGGACAGGTATCCCTAACACCCATGTCATTCAAGAGTCAACTGTGTATATTATGGAACTAATGGAAGGTAAAAGCCAGATGGTAAAGTTTCTTATATAGATTCCTCTGGTGCTGTCTCTGAGCTGATAAGGGCCTAGAGTTGTCTCTGGTGATTAATTTGTATCTGTCTTGGTAGAGAGGAGAGGTGGGATACCTTTACCAATATATGTCCTGCTTTCAGGCAAATAAGGAAGCAGTAACAGCTTTTCTTCTATCTGCTTCTCTTCAATTGCATTCAGCTCAAATTAATTCCTATAAAGTGGCATATTTTAGGGCAGTGTATTCTACTACCCTTCAAATGCCTCTTAAAAGGACGTTTTCTTCCATTCTCTACACTCATCACTTACTGTCTTTGTTTAGCCCTATAGGTATTCGACTTTGGAACTCCAGCAGGAAACTGTATGCCATTGTGGATTTAATATTTGCAGTTGTGGTATTCATAAATAACCCTGAAAGACATGTAGTCATTTGTAACTATAGTGAGGCACTTTTATTGGCTTTTTAAGATAATTTTTTGGGACAGCCCAGGTGGCTCAGCGGTTTAGCGCCTACCTTGGCCCAGGGCATGATCCTGGAGACCTGGGATCGAGTCCCACTTCAGGCTCCCTGCATGGAGCCTGCTTCTCCCTCTGTTTGTGTCTCTGTGTCTCTCTCTCTGTCTCTCAAGAATAAATAAATGAAATGTTTTTTAAAAAAATAATGTTTGGTGCTTTGGAAAATTTTAAAATGAAAATTTGTTTATGGTATACAATTTAGAAAATACATAAAAGCAGAGAAAGGAAAAGTAAATAAATATTAACCACAATCTAGGATGGGAAGTCATCCCTTATTTACACTTGGCAATATATATATTCATAGACTTCTGTGGATTTTTTTCAATGAAACTGTATTTAAGAAAAGTGAGGTCATACTACAAATAATGTTGCATAGTTTATTTTTTTACATTCAACATGGTATAATGTCTTTTGAAATATATATTCTTACTATATTTTATGTAGTGATCTACAGTATCAGTTTTATAAATACATGGAATTCCATTATATGGAATGCTCAAAATTTGTTTATTTAATCACCTGTTTAATTATCTATTTATTTACTTTTTGTGAATAAAATACTATGACAATGAACATCTTTGTAACAAACCTTTGCACACATTTATTCCTAAAAGAGGATCAAAAGTGCTGCAAAGCTGTTATGAGAAGTCACTTGACCACAGGTTGAGCTAGCTGACTTCCCATGCAAAACTTCATAAAGTTCTGTTGTCTTATTAAATAAAATAAATTACCTCAGTCAACCTTTACCCAAAGAGGCAAATATAATAAAATATGTCTTTTAAAGAAATGAGGAAATTTTGGGAAAGTCACATGTGTACTGAAATAAAACCCCTCAGGTGCAGAAAAACATCTATGATCTCAAGAAAAAGTGTACTTTCCATATAACTTTCCTAACCTTTCTGTAGAGTTTGTAAATAAATAGCACCATGTCTAACTGGCCCCTTTCATACATCAAGTTTTTATGACAATTTATTTCCAGGTTTCCTCTTATTGCTAAGCATTTCAACTCATCCATTCTACTATTTAGACTATTGGCATCTGTATAGATGAGTGCGAATTTTTTTTTGTTTTGTTTTTTGTTTTTTTTTTGATGAGTGCGAATTTTGGCCCGGCCTTTCCCCACAACTTCTCACACCTGTTAGTTGTATACTTAGGTAAGTTGGTTACAGTGCCCTTTCCACTTTTCCCTAATATGGCATAAATTTCCTTTCAACCATTCTGGAGTGCTTTAATTAAAGTCTTAGGTACTTTCACATGAAACTCCATGAAATTTTTGAACTCTGTATATTCTTTACAATTTTCATGTCATTGGTGCCCATTTTTTCTATGTAAGTTCCACCTGGGGCCTCTTATTCAAAAAGAGCAAAAAAATGTCATTAAAGAGTCTAAATCCTAAAGCTTTTTCCTTTATTCCACAACTTCCCTCTTGTCACAGGGCTTCTGTTAAATTTTTCTAGGTAAAGGAAAAAATCAACATTTTAAATTATTAGTATGAATGTTATCATTCATCTTTATGTTGCGCAATGCCTGTTTCAAAGGCAAACATAAGACCTTTTAGCTCATATGTGGAATCACTGAAATTAGAAAATTCCTATTTTGTGGCCCATAGGTGCATATGCATTTTGTACTTACCAGAACAACAGAAATGCTGCATAAAACTCACTCAACTGATCTGTTTTCTCACTTTGTGATAAAATTACATCCTACCAACTCCCTATACTTTTGGATTACTTATGAATAAGAAAGGACTGAAAAGAGAAGTTTATCTTTCCCTTTCCTGCTATGCTGTCATTTTCAGCCTAAATGGTTGGCTAATACAGGAAAGCAATATGAGTAGGAAAAGATATCATAAGGTTCTTTTTTTTTTTTTTTTTTTTTTTTTTTTATCATAAGGTTCTTTGGCCACTTATGTGTCCTAGGATGCCACACTCCTGTGTTTGAAACAAACTCTGGTTCCAACAGAAAGTGTGGCCTGTCAGGGCCATCGGCTTACTCAGTTGAGGATGCTACATATTTACTGTGTAGTTACTTTGAGTCTCACTGACCTTCACATCAGAGGTCTGTGCTCATGGGGCACGTACTACATGAGAGCCTCACAGCACGAGATGGCAAACCCACATATTGCACCGGTCTCCTTTGCTCCCACATAAGCTCTATTGCCCTATCAGACTTCACCATCCAAACACAAGTTCAACAGTAAAATAAGTAAGGATTTCAAGATCACTACCACAGAGTATGAAACCACGTATGGGGCCCTTCTGACTGCTGGGCCCCAAGTAACCAGTCATATCCCAGGTCTTAGTCACTTGAAACCATCCCTGGTGAACTTTTCAAATGTCTTCTTGATCTTCATGTTGTAAAAAAATTTAGGTCCTCTTCTCATGTTGGATTTCCCTAGAAACCATCTCTCCTCAAAGGTATAGTTACCAACTCTATGTCAGCAATGTCCACATACTTGAATCTTAACAAATATCTATATCTTCAGCCTACAGTGTGCTTCTTAAATCCAGAACCACATATCAAACTATCCACCTCACATGTTTACTTGGATATCTCAAAAGAACATCAGACTTGAAGTGACTAAACAAAATGTATGAAATCTCTCTTCATTGCTTCCTTTCACCCGATCTCACCTCCCACACTTCTAGATCTCATTCTCTTCCAGTGCCATAGGTTTCAATGAAAGAGTTCACCATCCAGTCAATTACCCAAATCAGACCATCCTTGACACTTCCTTCTCTCCCTCTGTGCATTTCTACCACAATTTCGAGTCAGCTTTACCTTCTGAAAATCTCCCTTATTTTTTTTCTACTTCTATTTCTCTCTCTGTGTTGCTACTGCCTCTGTACTACAATGGGCTCCTAGTGCTTTTGCTGAATTCATTCGTGTCACAACAAGTCTGTTTCCCATGTTGCATCCAGAACATTTTTTTGTTTTTCTGTTGGCTTATTTTTGTTTTTAAGCACAAATCTGATTTTCCCACCTGCTTGAAATTCTTCATTGCTCTTAGTATAAAAAGAAAATTCTTTAAAGTGACATGCAAGGCCATTTGTGGACTGACCACTACCATATCTTTATTGTATTCTAGTTCTGTCTTCCTTGCATTCATTATTTCAGAAACATCAATGTTTTAAAGATTCTTAAATACTCCCTATTTTCTTTTTTTTAATAAATTATTTTTATTGGTGTTCAATTTGCCAACATATAGAATAACACCCAGTGCTCATCCCATCAAGTGCCCCCCTCAGTGCCCCTCACCCAGTCATTCCACTCCCTGCCCACCTTCCCTTCTGCCACCCCTTGTTCGTTTCCCAGAGTTAGGAGTCTCTCATGTTCTGTCTCCCTTTCTGATATTTCCCACTCATTTTTTTTCTCCTTTCCCCTTTATTCCCTTTCACTATTTTTTATATTCCCCAAATGAATGAGACCATATAATGTTTGTCCTTCTCCGATTGACTTACTTCACTCAGCATAATACCCTCCAGTTCCATCCACGTTGAAGCAAATGGTGGGTATTTGTCGTTTCTAATGGCTGAGGAATATTCCATTGTATACATAAACCACATCTTCTTTATCCCTTCATCTTTCGATGGACACCGAGGCTCCTTCCACAGTTTGGCTATTATGGACATTGCTGCTATAAACATCGGGGTGCAGGTGTCCCGGCGTTTCATTGCATCTGTATCTTTGAATACGCCCTACTTTCAAGCCCACCTTCAGAGGTTTTGAAACATGTCTTCCTGTTGTCTTGGAATGCTCTTCCCTCCAGCTTACATATCTAAATCCACTCTTCCTTTAGTTTGCAGTTCAACTGCTAAATTCCCTAGTAAAGAATCCCCTGACCCTGAGTTAATTCTCTATCTCGTATAATACCATATATGTCATGTAGATAGTCCTTTTATAAGTGTATATTTACAATAATTTATAATACATCCTTTGTACAGTGTTTTTAATCAAAGTATATCTCCTCTTCTAATGAGGATGCTCTCTCAGGTCAGACAATATGTCTGGCTCACCACTGCCAGCCCAGTTCCTAGCCTAATACCTGGCATGTAGAAGAGACTAAATAACTATGTCACATCAATGAATGACCACTTACTTTATTCCAGGTACTATGCTGGTACTTTATGTTATTTGTCTCACTTAATCCTCAGACAACCATATAAGACAGAGTCTATTATTGTCTCAATTTTATAGAATCAGAGGCTTGAAAAGCTTAAGTTATTTGTATAAGGTCATACAGAGTATAAGTAGCAGAACTAGAATTTGAACCGAGAGAGTTTGTTCTTGTTTTCTGTTTCTCTTTAAACATAGTAAAAGTAACAACTTAACTACACTTGAGAGGGGTGATGAAAACAAGAAGTTGAAGCCTCAACCAGCACTATGGAAAGAATCCTCTATGGTTTATTAAAAAAAATCATTGAAGTTTCAAAGAATAGAGATAAATATATGATTCTAGTGTTAATGGCCAACCCTTTTTACTGAGATATTGTGAATCACTTAGGTGGGACTGGCAAAGGAAGGTCTACCTGCTAGACTTTCAAACAGACTTTTTCTTTCCCTGTCCTGCCATTCAGTCATCCTTTTCTGAGTCTTTCATAAAATGTGTCCCAGCCAGATCTACCTTCACCCTTCCCATCCTGATAGATACACTGCTGAGAAGCCAAAGTATCCATCAGCAATTGCTCCAGAGTTAGGCTTTAAAGTACAAAGTTTTCATCAGCTAAAGTCCTCCAGCTGTAGCTGTTTCTACCACTGAACAAATGCTGAAACACAGCTTGCCATAGGAGCCCGTGCTGCCAAGTCTGGCAAAGCTGTCTGGGAATATCTTCTTGGTCCACACACAGAAGTGATAGGAATGATTTCAAATATCTTCTTAACTTTCTGAGAGAAGAAAACTTCTTTGTCGAGTGCCACCTCAACAGGGCTTCCTGCACCATGTAAAATATGTAAAAAACTATTATTCTCCAGGCACCTCCTAGGCTCTACTATTCAACAGCTTCTTTGTCAGCAGCAGGGTGGTTAAAGCTGTCACTAGCAGCCTCACTTGGGCTTAAGCTTTAACTATTTAATGACTTTTTGGGTGTGTAGGGGGGTAAAATTAGTGATGATCTAAAAAATAATGTCCTTTGGCTTTTTAAAGTATTGATCATTAACACTTCCTCTTCATTTCCCAAATAATTTCAATAGTCCATATTGCCTGGTTTGCCCAGTGATTGTAAAGATTTTACAGTCTGGAAAGTTACTACCAAAATCCATAATAATATATAGAAGCTTTCTTTTGAGACTGGATGTAGACAAAAAAAAAAAAAGACACATGGAAAAAAGGATATTTAGAAATAAATTAAGGAATAAGGGTAACCACAATCTCTATACACTCACAGAATTACTGACCTAATACAGTTGTAATCTGAAAGGCAGTAGAATCCTCATGAATGGACAGGGGAGAAGATGGTGATGCGGCAGTTAAATATTTTGTTAGCAGATTGAATTGGCTTGAGGACAGAGAGCTTAGAGGTTAGAGGGACAGAAAAAAGAAAAACAGGTGGCAAGAGCTACTGTGAGGCAGAGATGGGTACTATATTCTTTTAAATGGAGCCCAATAAATATTTTTGTTGAAATTTGAGATGTGGCGAGGCATATATTGCTTTGACACTTATGTTTTCCAGCATTGGCGATGCCATTTGTAGTCTATGAAACTAAAAAATGGTTTCTAATCCGCCCTTTTGGTGCTGGCATTAACATATAGGGAAGTAGTCAAGGCAAAACAAAAACACAAAGGAACTACTGTAAAAATATTGTATTATTTGGATTCAGTCACCACCAATCTTGCCAATCCCTGTGGATTTCCATTGTCCTGCATAGCAAGAATAAAGGAAAATATAGGGGTTGATGCCAAATTGTTTTAGGTTGAATGTTTCTCAATTTTTTTTCATGAAATGTCAGTAGTTCTTCAAAACTCAGTTGAGGGTTTTATAATATTTTTCATTTTTCTCATATGTATTTAAGAAATACATGAATTTCAGACTCCGCATTAGTTTTTTTAGTTGCCATTTTCAAGTAAGTGATTTCATTTGTGAATATGCTGAAACCCAAAAGAATGGAAAAGAATAAATATTGGTGTGAAAATGATGCTTTAAATGCATGGGTGCCAGACAGGAAAAGCTCTTGGTCTTTTCCTATATTTGATCAATTGGCTTGTCTAATCCATTTGACTGTGGAAGGTTGGCCTGACATGACTTCAGATTAGTTTAATAGGGATTAAGATGGCATGAAGTGTATAACATCATGCATTTGCAAGTACAAACATGCTTGGAAATTCATTTGTCTTTGGGGGGAGGCTAGTTCAAACTCCAGCTATATTTACAAATAGATTCTAGCCACAGCCGAGCAATTTGGAGCTGGGGAAAGTAACTGTGCCTGCCTTTCCTTCAATCCGCAGGGCCTTTGATTTCTGCCCAAATAAAGCAGGCCTTTGGCATTCAGCTCTCTTAGCTGGCAAGATATCTGCATAATGTCTGCAGAATTTAGAATGGCCAGGAGGGGCAGGTCAAAGACAGCCAAATTATGATATCACACCCATAAAACCTCATCAGTAGTGACATACAGAAAACACTCAGTGAATTGCTTTCATTAATTTATCCTTATTAAGAAATTCTAAGCAGTGTCTTTACTTCTTGGCAGGCTTTAGAGTCAGCCCTTTCCCCTCCTTCATTCACTGCTTTTCCTTAAAACGAACAGGCACCATGGGCACTGATTGACAGTTGTTGAAGAAATGTGGCTTGGGGGAATCTAAGATGCTTAAACTACCCAGGAGGAATGTGTTATTTGCCTTTGGAGAGCCAAAAACTTTCCAGAACCTTCGGTATGGGTTAGGATGAGAGCTGTTTCTACAAAGAAGTAAAAGAAAATCTGACTATAGAGAATTCTGTGTTTCTCTCTTCCCTAGAAAATAAGGACAGGAGCATACCCTGGGAACTGCCCCTACCCTGGCCCTGTGTTGCAGCGATCTGACTCTGGAAAGAGGAAACAGGGGTGGCTGTCATGTTGTCAGGATAGAAGCAGAATCAGGGAAAGGGTTAGATATGCAATTGAACACAGGCCCAGCTTTTCTTCAGGTCATACTTATATCTAAAGCTGAAAATCTGGCTGGTCCACAAAATTGACATCGAGAGGAACCGAGGGAAGTGAGAAGAACGGTTGGGAAACATTTCCTGGTAACTGGCTGACCCTGCCAGGAGTTTAGTATGTCATCTGTGCAAAGCCAGATGTTCAGAAGACTCAGCTGCTTTATCTGCTTGTCTGACATGGGGCCTGGGAACTGTGACCTGAAAGCCTTACTCAGGAAGCAGAATTTATAAGCCATTACAGTACTATGTTGGACTTTCATGTATAGGTAAGTAGTGAGCGAAGAGTACAACAAAACTGAGATCAAGAAAGACAGAAATGAGGAAAGAAGATTTATCAGAGCATCTTTAAGATTGAAACCAATAGAGATAATGTTGTGAATATGAAAGATATTGCATTGTTTCACAGGCAAATTTTAAGGAAGCAGAAATATACATTATATAGTACAAATTATTCCGTGCTCTTTTGTGCTTTTTATTTGCTGTGTTAAATTTGGGTTTTTGTTTGTTTGTTCTAAAGATTTTATTTGTTTATTCATGATAGACACAGAGAATGAAAGAGAGAGAGAGAGAGAGTCAGAGGCACAGGCAGAGGGAGAAGCAGGCTCCTTGCAGGAAGCCCAATGTAGGACTTGATCCCAGGACTCCAGGATCCCACCCTGAGCCAAAGGCAAACGCTCAACCACTGGGCCACCCAGGTATCCCTACTGTGTTAAATCTGATTTCAAGTTTCAAAATTCAAGTTCTTAGATATTTAAAAAAATTCGTTAGTTATCAGAACTGACTGTACTAGGGCGTCTGGGCTAGTTGAAAAGTATTCTTTTAACATAGCCTTGCTAGTCACTGGCATACTTAAGCACTTCCACGTTCAATAGGCATGTCAGATAGACCCTTGGCAATGACAGGCATTGATGAGTGATGTGAAACTCCATCCCCTATGTGGACAGGGAACCTTGATGAGGGAGATACCCAAGTGCATATGTTATCCACACCGAGGAGAGCTGAAAACTCCAAAAACTCCAAAGCATGACTTAAAGAAGGAAATCACCTGTGAAGACAGTAGCTCTTTCTTTCTGCTATCTTACTGTTTTGACCAAAATGTTGCCTGGAGAAAGCAGGTCCTACACCAAGGTAAGAAGAGACAATCATGACTCTCATCCAGATCCAATGTGAATGAATCAAAGTAGAACTATGCTCTGAATTTCTAAGGATATCAGAATCTTAACTGTTTTTACACTACCTTATGAAGCCTCAAACACATTCATGCTAGTTCCTTCTAGGTGAAGAGTCATAATATTCAATAACAAGGGATAAGGCCAAGAGTTAAAGCAACACAACTATCTAAAACAAAACAATGCAAAAGAAAAAATATATATAAATAATCAAGAGAAAGGCACCCTCGTGAAAGACCTTGACTAATCTGGGGGCTTGAAGTCTAGTGTAGGCTTCACTCCTGACCAGCTATAGAGTAAGGAACTAGTTGAGGCTAAGTTCCCTTTTAGCTCTGCATTTTTCCCCCAACTGATTCATCTTCCTAATATAACCATACAAAAGAATGAGATCTTGCTGTTTGCAATAGCATGGATTGGCCTACAGGGTATAAGGCTCTTACTTCTCTGAAGTAAGCAGAGAAAGACAAATACCCTATCATTTCACTCATATGTGTGGAATTTAAGAAACAAAGCAAATGAACAAAAAAGAGACAAACGACAAGAAAAGACTTAAATATAGAGAACAAACTGAGGCTTGCCAGAGGGAAGGTGGGTAAGGGAATGGGAAAGTAGATAAAGAGAGTTAAGGGTACACCTTTTCAGGATGAGCACTAAGAAATAATAGAATTGTTGGATCACTATATTGTATTAATTACACTTCAATAAAAGAATTTTTTAAAAAGAAAGAAATACAATTTGAGTCTCAAGAGCACTGAATAGCAGTGAAGAGTGAGTCTGATTTCTTTTAGTTTTGGAAAAGTGTTGCAATTCTATATAAATAATTATTTGGGTTTTCCTTTGTGCATGTCCCCTTTATGTTATTATTTGAAACTAAACTTGTTGGTTTATGATTTTTGGAAAGATCAGAGGTAAAATTATTTACTGCTTAGTTGTTTTTATTTATGATGATGGATTCATCATTCATGCTAGCCCATATTATATCTTCACTGTGGCCAGCAAGATGTGCTGCTGGGGTCAGTTATAGAGACTTGATCTAACTTGGGTAGCGTGTTAAGATTTTCTGCTCCCAGTCTCTTTTTTTAAACAAAAGATGAAAAACCACACAAGCTTATGTGAGCTAGTATAACAATATTTTTGGTTTCACTATTTCTATTTTTCTTTCTGGCGGTAGGGAAAAATAAATTAGAGAGCTCTGGGTCAAAGGTCCTCAGATTTTTACAACTACTCGTTTGCTCTATTTAGCAGTTTATGCACACTTAAGTAAAATGAAAGAAAATGAAAATGAATTACAGGCTAAAAGCAAGCTCTCTCCTTCAAGAGTATCTTGGCTGATGATTCCAGGCAGTACTGAAATAGAAGCCCTGGATGAGATACTAAATATGCACCAGTGCACTCTGCAATTCTCACTTCTCAAGAGGAACACAAAATGGTCTTGCTCTTGTTGATGTACATGTGCATAAGACATCAACCAGAAAACACCTCAACTTTCAAAACCTTTGAACAATTCTTTGTGTTGCTTGAACAGGGAATTTGATAAAAATGACAATTTTCTTACCATGGTCAATAGAGAAGTGTAAAAATAAAAGCAATGTGTTTATGTGTGTGTGTGTGTGTGAGTATGTGCTCATGTCTATTCACACATATCTGAGGAAGAGATGAGGAGATATTCTGAATCAGTAGATTAACATTTGACCACTCTAAATTTTATAAAGGCTTCCATCTCCACAAGACACAGAGGTGGTAGCAACCATTTGGCCTGTTTGATTTTGCAGGTTCTCCTGTCAGCGTAGTCTGTGTGTAATAGGGTCTCTCTCATCTCCAGATTGTTCTGGGAGGTCTTTTGCTATATACTGCCCCCAAAGTCCCCCATTTATTTAGGGAACTCCCCTGGGATACTGAATGAAGATGGCACAAACTGTCACTTTGTCCTTTTATGAGTTTGGCTTTCAAATGTATAACTTATCCCTTTTTTTTTTTCAGTTTGGATGTAGAAGATGAGAGAGGGAGCTGGTTGTGCTTCTCACCACTGTGTCAAGCCCCAGACGCCCAGATGGATATTCTGCTGCCTGTAGGAGTACTCATTAAAGACCTAGTCAACAAGCTTCTTGACTCACTGGCTGCTATGTTGTCGCTGGGGTTTGATTTTTTTCCCCTCTCGTTCTTTTATTATTTCCTTGGCACCTCTAATATTGTGTTGAAGATCATCTAAGACTGAGACAGAATGATGCGTGATGTGAGGAAATTGGAACCGAATGTCTTTACTGTACCAGCACATGTGCCACACATTTCTAAAGCTGACAGGCTTATCTGAAGAGCCTATTTTTCCAGGTCATAGCATATTCCTTTAACCCTTGAGGTCTCTCCTTGTCTCTTCCCAATACAAAAATGTCAGAAGAACATTAAAAAATGGCCCTAAAAGTTGTATTCATATCAGCTTGAATATCTCAACGATGGCTTTTGACAAGAGCAAGTGCACCAAACAAAACATGTACCTAAAGGTTCTAATTCTACTATTTCTTGCTCTCATATGCACAACATTCCTGGCCTTGGAAACATGGATATCATCCTCATCTTTATCAGAAATATATCATAAGGGATCCCTGGGTGGCGCAGCGGTTTGGCACCTGCCTTTGGCCCAGGGCGCGATCCTGGAGACCCGGGATCGAGTCCCACATTGGGCTCCCGGTGCATGGAGCCTGCTTCTCCCTCTGCCTGTGTCTCTGCCTTTCTCTCTCTCTCTCTGTGACTATCATAAATAAATTAAAAAAATTTTAAAAAAAGAAATATATCATAAAGCTGAGTTTAGATAAGGATGGGTGAGGATAGATGTGGTGTCATAAGAAATTCTGAACAGTCCACTCCGGTGGGCTGGGGAGTGAATTTATCAGAGTGTCAACCACACTTGTTAAGCTTTGTACAAAATGAGTAACAAAATTCTAGAAGCAGAAAACAATTTCTGTGCAGACAAACTTTAGGTTCTTTTTCCCTAATTCATACTTCAAATGGTAGTTTATAACATTGCATAGTCTGGAGATCCTTCCCTTCTCTAACTTCAAACAGACTAAGAAGAACATTTTAAAATTTTCTCTTAAATTTTTATTTTTTTAAAGAACACTTGTTTTCAAATGAGGAAGGAAGTTATCACTTGTGTAAATGACCTTTGAGGGTTCTCAATACCAGAGAAACTAAGAGGTTGAAGGATGGTTGGAAGCAATGAATGGAAGGAGGAGGTACATTAAGAAATAAAAATCCATATATATATGTATATATATGTACATACATAAAATTATTTGGATCATTTCCTTTGTTGCCAAATCACACATCAAAAAAGACTCAGAGAATAATCGAGATTTCCCCCGTCGTCCATGGGGTAACCTCAATTTCTGTGCATGCAGCAGTGGGTCAGAGGAGGCTGTGAGCCAGCCTCCTGGGAACTTCATTATTGGATCGGCATCATGGGAATTCGCCCATTCTATGCAAGACAATTTGTTAAATCCCATTCATGTGTCCAAATGCATGATTAGGGACTTATAGTAACCACCCATGTTCACACATCTATCATTCAGACACAAAACAAAATACGAAACACCAAATGTCTCTAGAGTTGAGCCAGATCCTTCTTATCTTTGAACAATCAAAACTTATAAAAGCCTCAGGGAATTGAAATGATTTATGAATGTTCAAAGTTGCTAAACTTTTGACAATTGTTCTTGCTAAAACAAAACTGTCTACATTATCTTGTATTACCATAAAGATGTTGACAAAAAATTTTGTTTCCAAAAAAAGAATATTGTTTTCTTGTTATTTCTTTCCCTTCTATTTAGACATTACAATTTTGAAAAAAAAAATTTTTTTCTTCTTCTTCTGAAAGCTGTTCTAAGTAGGAGCATCTGGGAGAAACAGAACCTTCCCAATGCAATGTAAGTAAAATCTCTGTCCTGGTCTGGTTTGCAACCTACGTCCTGTCACCAGGCTGACCAATTAGACATTCATAACCTCTTAAACCACCAGGGAAAATTGTAGGTTTTAGAATATGTAGATTCAGGTCTGGTGAAAAGAATAGTGTTGGTTAAAAAGCCTAGATAACTCTTACTTTATTGTGAAAGCTCCAGGGTCCTGCTACTCTTTCTTTTTCTGCCATGCATATTTTCACATAGCAATTAGCAGAGTATTGTTAATGTTTATGCTCATGGAAAATTAGCAAACAAATGTATTATTTTCTAAAGCATTCATTTATGGGTAAGTATGTGGCTCATAATCAAAGTGTTTTATTTGCTTCTTTTAATCATGTGGTTTCTTAAGAACAGTCAGCTGTCAGATTTTTTTCCCCTGGATACAGAGACAGGGAGAGGAGAAGGCACACAGCAGTGAATTCCAAAGAGAAAGAATTATGATTTGTATTCTCTTTACTCACTTCCAAGGTAAAACCAGAAGATGTGAAATGTGGTAAATGAGAAACATAATAGATCCATTGTGGTTAAAGACAGACTTCTTGTTTTCTCCTTTGCATTAATTTTAGGTTATGAATGTTTCACTCTTTCATGAGATCTTAAGGCCTTCCATTAAGAAACAATTATGTTTCATTAACGTCTGATTGAGCATCTTGTCAGCCGAGATGACAGAATGTAAACACCTAGAAAATCTCTAGACCAGTGTGGATATCATTGTTGACAGCACCATTCTTTCAGATTTCAGTTACAATAATCAGTGTCTTTAGGCATTCTTGTCCAGTGACGGTGGGATTATAAATTGGTGCAAGCATCTTGAAAGCAGCTTGCCAGTATGCTGAAAGAACCTTAACACCAAATCCCTTGAGCTGATCATTTCTCTTCTTGGAGTACAACATTAGGAAAAAGTACCAAATATAGCATAAATAGATCAGTTTGTTGATTTATATGTAAACTGCGGATCCCCAGATCCTCCAAGTATCTGGTAATAACATTTGCTTTTAATATATAGGTTAAATAAGTCAAGCTCTCACCCACATTGGTTACAGAAAAGCCATTGACTTTTTAAACTATCAATGACTATGGGATTGGGGTGGGGACAAAAGTTACTTATATTATGTTGGTTGTCTGTTATAACTTCTCCAAAATCCTGCACCAGGCCTTTACTGAATCCTTGTGACATCCTGTGTCTGTTTTTCCATGTCACACGGATCTTGCTGGTCCATTTCATGCCATTTCCATCACTATCCCCAGCACCCCTAAGTTAATTGAATTTTTAGGAATGGTGGAAAGAATTTGCAGAACGGGATAGGAAATAACTTAAAAAAAGGATATGGGTCACATGACATTATTAAAGCTAGTTTGCCATCCCAGAAAATCCCTTCCTGACTGACTCTTTCCTTGGGCTCCTACTCCCCATTCTGTTGATGGGCATCGGTCTCTCCTTTCAAATCTTCCTTCCATTTCCTGGTCACCCCAACTTCCTGTTTCCCTCCCCCTCCCCTGGCCTGGTCTCCTTTCTGAGGACAACACAGAGGTAATACAAATCATTTTTTATTTCAAAATAGTTTTTCCTCAGAGGAAATATATTTTTACTTTATTTTGTAGAACAGTTTAGATTCTTTATTTTTAATGTCCCCATTCTAAATTTTGCCTGGGATCTGTATTTTGTTTTTATTTTTAAAGGTTTTATTTCTAAGTAATACCTACACCCAGCATAGGGCTCTTGAATTCACAACCCCAAAATCAATAGTCTCATGTTCCACTGACTGAACTAGCCAGGCACCTCATGCCTGGGACCTATCTTACCTTTTAAAACAAAGGGTCTATTGAATAGTATTGTCAAATCCAAGAGCAATCTTTTTCTAAAGCTGGATTCTGTTCTCATTGCCCCCTGTAAAATCATGAAACAGAATGTTTTTTCTAATGTCCTGATAAGCTGATAAAACTAAAAGTAGACCGAAAAAAAGTTAATGTTCCCTCAAAAGGAAAACGGTTAAGCAAGTTAGAGCATATTCATAGGATAAAATAATATATAATTATAAATGATATTTATGAAGAAGCTTTTGGTTCATATGTCACTATTTTAAAAGACATAACATTGAATAAGCTATATGATTTTGACCGTGTAAAAAAATACTTGGCAGAATGAACTAAATCTGGTCAGCATGGTCAAATACAGTTAATGATCTGGGATGAATTGTGGGACTAATAATCAAAGAATTTAGGCTAATAATTATGTAACTTAATAGGGAAAAAAGATGTACAAGCCACATGTTCTCTAGGAATATCTATTTAAATGTTAGTTATCAAGAAGATGTCATCTATATATAATTTTCTAAATTGCTAATCTGGCCCCAAGTTTGAAATCAGTTAATCTCATCTCACAGTCTAGACATATTCTATTCATGGCAATACAGGCAAACACTCAACTCTTCCACTGCTTACTCATATAAACTAAGACCTCTAAATTTTATATGATTAAAGCCATCTATTGAAATTAAAGACTCCCTTATCTGACATTTTGGGCTGCTGTGCAGCTATGCTGTGCATGTTCCACCCGATTTATGAGCTCCGAGGGTGAATCTGTGTCTTGTGTTGCCTGTTGAGTCTTGTGAAATATGCTGGTTCTTAAACTTTTCTCATAGCCCCTATCAGGTGCAGCTGAAACATATTATTCTCCGAGTTCAACATCTTTCTTCATAAGATCAAGAATTGCACATGGACGATATTCTCAACAAGCCAAATAATATCAAAATCAATGATGTAGGCAACCATTTATTGCACAAGGTGTAAGCATGCAGTGGGACATACTGGAGCTCCAGAACTCCTTACAGAATGGATACTCCCCACAGGCAAATATAATCTTAGATGGGTGCTTTATGTTTTATATAATTAAATAATCATTGAATTATAAATCTTTACAACTTTCAAAATTATTTAAATGCCTTTAGCAACAAATGATGTAAAGCATGAGGCCCTTTTTGTTCTTTCTGTTAAGAAAAAAATGCCTTTTATTAAACTTAGATATCTGATTTGAAATGGTGTTTCTCTTATTCCTGCTCCCTGGATCCAGAGATATGAGGAACAAAGTCAGTAAAGAGTTTTTCTTATAAATACATATTTGATGGCTCACTTCAGCCCACAGTTTGAGATAGCAACCTCCTTGCCTTCTGCACTCTGAGTTATACCTTATGTCTTAGAGTCACAAAGAAAAATAGTCTTTAGCTCTGGGTAGACCATGATAAGCCTAACTCAAAGGGAAATTTATATCATGAAGGTTGCAGGATTGTTTCAAGGAAGAAGTAAAGTTAAAATTGAACACAGAAAAAAAAAAAGAATTGAACACAGAAAAAAAAAGTGTTGCATTACAATATCTATTTTGTAAAAAAAAAAAGTTTGTTATTTTTGTTTTTTAATAAAGACCGTAACATTCTTGAAGTGTACTTCCATGATTAAACTTAATTTTCATTAAGAAAAAATTCTTTCCACAAGGCCAAATGTATGTACCAAATATCTAAAATCTGATGTGACTAAACTAAAAACATGGAATAATTGCTCAGCAGTCTTAATTTTAGTATGTGTCATTGCCAAGTAGCTAGGTGACAATGGTGGGAGGTCCTCTTGGACAATGCTTCAGAATACACGCAGAATCTGGAAGTAGATGGCCTGAGTTTAAACACAAGTTCTACAACCAACTGGCAGTGTGACCTTGGATTTATTATTTTGATCTCTTTAAGCACCAGTTTTCTTGGGAGTAAAATGGGGACATGATACTATTAACTTCCCAAAATTGTTGTGAGAAATGAAGGGGAGATAGTACACATAGAATATTTGGAACAGTGTTTGGACAATTCTAAATGTTCATTGGCTGGTGACTATTGACTACCATGATTTCCAAGGGTATGTGTGTGAGCTGGAAACCAAAAGGTCCATAATGCTATAAAAGCTAACTCCTAATTCACATGCCCATATGGCCATTTTATTTTCATTTCTAAATAGTACCTATGAGCATCTTGCTCTAAATACTCAGATGTTATCTCTGTGGTTGATAAAGTAAATTATTTACTTAATGAAAAATATGAGGAAGATAATTTGAATGGTGAAATCTAGAATGAAATGCAGATTTGTTTTCCCTCAAGAAAATACCAGCTGTTGTCACCCCCAGAATATCAATTGTCGCCAAGCATCCAACAAAAATTGACAAAATATATCTGCCAGGGCCTTAGAGTTACAAAATAAATAATACAAGGGTCCTACTCTCAAGGAGTTTTTCTTCTGTAGGGGAAATAGGGCAAATATCAAATAGCCTCACTGTAAGGTAGAAAAGGTTGAGTGCCTGAAACATGGGAATAAAGTGCACTGGGAGTTTAAAGGAAGGTATTGTTCGTTTTCAAATTTATTGATCAAAGAAAAATTCATGGCATTTAAACGGGCTTTGAGAGATAGCAAGTTTTGCATGTGATGTTGTAAAGAAAATGCAGCAGTAATGGCAATTGCATTAGCAAATAATATTAGTTTTGATTTTTCTAGACCCAGGTTTGGGTAGTTTTACATGTGTTTTGCCTATGAGATTTAGAGTCCTGATGCTGTACTTTATGGAGAGATTAGCAGAGGAATGACTCCTCTGTAACTCTCTTCCCTCAAAATTAATTCAAAATGGATCATAGAGATACATATTTATGTCAAAACTATAAAATCTCTAGAAGACAATCCTAGAGAATACTTTGCAACCTAAGGGTAGATTTATCACTATTTATAAATTTAACTTTATTAAAAATTAAAACTTGTGCTATCAAAAGACACCATTAAGAAAATCACAGTGAAAGCATAGACGGGAAAAAAGGTACATCTATTCTGAATATATAAAGAATTCTTACAATCTAGGATAACCAACCTAATAAAAAACAAAAGGACAAAATACTTCAACCGATATTTTACCAAAGAAGATATGCAAAGGGCCATTAAACATATGAAACGATGTTCAGTATCTTCAGTTGAGAAAAGGAAAATAATGGGATAAAATTAAGCAGAATGACAATTTGAAGTCTTGATGAGGATGTGGTACAACTGGAAATATCATACTTTCCTGGTGGAAATGCAAAATGATAAAACCACATTGGAAAAACAGTGTGGCAATTCCTTATACAGCTAAGCATACTTATATCCTATGTGTGACTCAGTAGTTCCACTCCTAGGTATTTACTCAAGGGAACTGAAAACATATGTCTACAAAAAGACTTATATAAGAATGTAGAATTGATAGGTTTGATATAACAGATATACAAAAAATAACTTATGAGAACTGGGAATATGTTTCCCAAGTGCAAAAGGAACATTTATAAAAATTGACCATGTACTAGATAAAAATACCTGTCAAAATATAATTCCAAAAAGGAGTATTATATAATCACATTCTCTGATCACTAGAAAACAATAGTAAAACGTTTCTCCCTCACATGGTGCATATTTAATAATTTAAACATCCATTCATGAGGCAAAGAAATACCTTGAAAATTAGGAAATATCTGTAATCAATGACTATAAATCTACCACATATCAAAACTTTAGGGATGCAGTATAAGCGATACATAAAGATCAATAGATAATCTATAAATGCATTCACTCAAAAAGAAGAATAAAAAAAGAAGTTAAACTTTCAGTGTTAGAATGTGTGAACATCAGAATAAAACAATGTTGAAAGAAGGAAAGAATAAAAACTAGAGTAGATTTAATAAAGTAGAAAACAAAGAAACAGGAAGAATCAGCAAACCCAAAAGCTGGTTATTTGAAAAGATGAGTAAGTAGAAATATTTGAAGCAAGAGTGATTTAAAATAATTAGGCAGAAATAAACAAGATTAGAAATGGAAAGGAGACTATAAGTAGAAATGCACTTAAGCCTTAACATCATCAGAAAATAGACAAATTTATTTCAACTTAATTGAAAATTCAGAAGAAACGAAAAATTTTTTAGAAAAATAGTTTTTTCTTTTTCTTTAGAAGCTGTTGGAATAATGATTGAAAACAGCCTCTGAGGTATATGATCTTAAGCAAATTAATTAAACTATCAGTTTTTCCATCTGGAAAATGTGGATAATTAGAGTGCTTCACAAAAATTATATAAAGATTGAATTAATAACATTGTAACATGCATGAAAGGCTCCCAGCCCAATATTAAGTGCTTGATTAGTATTAATATTTATTATATTTGTTAATATTACCAATTCTAAGTCAAGAACAGAAAACATAAAATAAACCAAATTGCAACTCAAGAACAGAAAAAAATAAATAAATCAAATTGCAATTAAAAATTGAATTTAGGGATGCCTGGGTGGCTCAGCGGTTTAGTGCCTGCCTTCCACTCAGGGAATGATCCTGGGGTCCCAGGATTGAGTCCAACGTTGGGCTCCCTGCATAGACCCTGCTTCTCCCTCTGCCTGTGTCTCTGCCTCTCTCTCTCTCTGTCTCTCATGAATAAAAAAATAAAATCTTTTAAAAAATTGAATTAAAAAGTATACTCTCTCTATAGTCACCATATCCACAGTTTTAATAAATGAATTTTCATATAGCAGACTTTCATATAGCAATCTTGATTTTTAATAAACTTCTGAAAATCACAAAAGAGAGTAAACTGCTAAACACATTTTACGAGGCCTATATAACCTTCCATTAGGACAGTATAGTACTGTTGTGGACATGGACGTTACAATAGTCCCCCTTATCTGTAGTTTGACTTTCCACGGTTTCAATCACTTGCCATCAACCACCGTCCAGAAGCAGGTGATTCTCCCTCTGAGGGAGGTCAGTAACGTAACACTACATTGCAGTGTCTACATCACTCCCCTTAACTTCATCACACAGGCATTTTATTATCTCACATGATCACAAGAAGTTGAAGAAGGTACTTTGAGACAGAGAGAGACTGCATTCATATAGCTTATTACAGATTATTGTTATAATTGTTTCTATTGTAATATGAGTTATTGTTGCTTATCTCTATGTGGTTTCAGGAATCCACTGAGGATCTTTGAATCTATCCCCCTGCAGTTAAGGGGGTGCTACTATACAACACAGGAAAATGATAAACCAGTGCCATTTACCAACATAGTTGGTAAAACATTGCTGCAAAAAAAAATACTAATTAAAAATTAACAAATTAAATTCAAGAGTATATTAAAAATAAATTAAAGTATTCTATGAAAAGAAGATAGATCATCCAAAGAATCTAATAATGTAATAAGATAATTTCAATGAATTCAGCAAAAGTAAACTGATGAAATTTAATAAAAATTAATAACAATGTTGCATGAAGTAGGTGCAAACTTTATGAAATTTCTCAGCTTTAATTTATGACAAAATGAAATTTGATGTTAAGCTACATTTTTTAGAAAGTTTCAGCAAACATACTTAATGTTAAGATTCTAGACAACATTCCCATTAATGTAAAGAGCAAATGATAATTCCTGCACTCAACACTTCAATTCAATAGTGTCCTTATACTTATCAGAATAGGGGAAAACAAAGAAATAAGCAGTGTAAGAATTGGAAAGGAAGAGATTATTCTTAGCTGGATGATACAATTATCATTTAATTAGACAATATGCAACTATCAGAACAAATATGAATGCTAATCTTGTTAGATATGAATCCAACATACCTAAACCAATGTTTTTCTTGTATAACAATAACCTTTAGATAATATAATAGAAAACAAATTCTACTTTGTTTTTTTCTTTTTAGCTACAAAATATAATGGCATGTAAGGGTAATATAACAAAATCTCTAAGAATTTATGGAGAAATTATAAAAAATTTAATGACATGAAAGAAGCCAATAGTGAAGCAATATGTGGTAATGATTTAAATGTAGACTCAATATTGCAATGATATAAATTCTATGAAAAGTAATCAACATATTTCAATAAAAATCTAACCAGGGTGTTTCATGTAACTAGACAAGCTGTTTCGAAAGTTAACATACCTGAATCGATAAAGGAGATGTAATACACACACACACACACACACACACACACACACACACACACAAACACACACAATGGAATATTACTCAATTACAAAAAAAATGAAATCTTTCCATTTGCAACAACATGGATGGAGCTAGGGAGTATTATGCTAAGTTAAGTCAATCAGAGAAAGATAAATACCATATTATTTCATTCACGTGTGGAATTTAAGAAAAATAAATGAGCAAAGGGAATAAAAGAGAGAGAGAGACAGGCAAACCAAGAAACAGACTCTTAACTCTAATGGTTACCAGAGAGGAGGTGGCAAGGTGATGGATCAAATAGATGATGGGGATGAAGGAGTGCACTTGTGATGAGCACCAGGCGATGTATGGAAATGTTAAATTACTACATTGCACACCTGAAACTAATAGTGCACTGTATCTTAACTAACTGGGATTAAAATAAAAAACTTAAAAAATAAAGTTAATTTAGAAGAGCAGAAGGCAAAAGCAAGAGTTGGGTAAACTAAAGAAGAATACATTGGAGTTGGGCAGATGCTACAGATAGCAAAACTCAGGAAACTATGGAAATGAAGATAGCATATATGGATGCAGAGACAGGCAAATAGACCAAGGGAATAGAATAGAGAGTCCGAAACAGAGCTACTATATGAAAACCTCATATGTGATAGAGGTGACATTATAAACCAGGGGACTAATCAATCATTGGTAAGGGGGAAATTGATAATCCACACAGAATGTAGTAACTGATAGGTCTCCAGATGAAACGATACCAAATAAGAAAAGATTATTCCTGGGGGAGGGGGAGATTCTGATCAGATGTTCAAGGTAAAAATCTAAATATTTGTAAGGAAAATAAAGGGTAATATTATGATGCTTAGGTAGTGAAGGATTTTTTGGTAAGTAACTGAAATATTAATAAACTTGAATATATTAAGAAGAGAAGAAAAAGAGAAAAAAAGTCTGCATATAAAAAGATACAATAAACAAATGGAAAAGCAAGTCAGAGACGGGAGGAAGATTTTTTGGATAGATAAGATCAAAACAGGATTAAGAAGCAGTTTACTACCTGAGTTCAAACCCAGATCGCATCACCTATTAGGGGAATAACCTTGGCCCAGTTAATTCTCATCTGTATTCTCTATGTACAAAACAGGGATAGGGATCCTAGGTGACTCAGCGGTTTAGCACCTGCCTTTGGCCCAGGGCGTGATCCTGGAGTCCTGGGATCGAATCCCACATCGGGCTCCCTGCATAGAGCCTGCTTCTCCCTCTGCCTCTCTCTTTCTCTGTGTGTGTCTCTCATGAATAAGTAAATAAAAAATAAAAAATAAAAAAACAGGGATAACTTATCTCCCCACGTCTTAGGATAGTTGTAAAGATCAAATGAGTTAATAAATATAAAATGCCCCCAAACAGAGCCAAGCCTATTACATGCTTTCAATAAATATTAGCGATTGTTTTAAAGGATTAGTATTAAGCTATATAGAGAAATCCCAAAAATAAGTAAGAAAAAGACAATCTAATAGAAATAATGGGCAAATACTAGTGTTTTAAAGAAGGCACCTAAATGTCCAATAAACATCAGAAAAGATGACCAACTTTATCAGTAATCAAGGAAATACAAATTGAAACAACGAGATGCTATTTTATGCTCATTCCATTGACAAAATTTAAAATGTAGGGTTATAGAGCAATAGGAAACCCACCAACTGCTGGTAAGAATTAAATTGCTACAGCCAATATGAAGAATAATTTAGCAGTGTCAAGGAACATTGATAATGCTCATAAGAGATAATCTCGCAATTGTACTTCTAAGATATAAATCCTAGGAGAATTTTAACGTAGGTGCTCCAAGACACACGCAAGACTATACTTAACAGTATCATTTGTAATAATAAATAAGTAGAAGTAACCGATGTGTATTTCAAGGGAAGAATGAATAAATAATATTCTGGTATATTTATATAAAGAGATATTACATACAGTTAACGATGAATGGACAAAATGACATCTCTCAACATGGTCAAATAGCAAAACCTAATGCGAATTAATCATAGTTTGTGCATTAGATCCCATCTTTCCTCACCTACTCAAGCAACGCCACTCTAAGAATTTCTCCCTTTACTGCAAGAGTAAATTTTTTTATTTCCACTGGAGTTTTCTTATGAGTATGCAAGTTGCTATACCCTATTTCATCTTATATTCATTCTTCCAGCTACCATCTCATTTCCTGCTCATTATAAGAGAACTCTTTTAAAGGGTTGATGTCTCATTCTATTTCTTACTAGAATTTATTGATTCTATTTCTTAATCTTTCTAAGTTCCCTTACCTACTGCAACAGCAAATGCCTCAAAGTATTATCTATAATTTTTCTTTCTGTGTCTTTTATCAACTTAATATTTTCAATGGATAATATAGTCACATTTCAGACATCTAAAAAACTAAATATTTATATGCAGTGAAAACTTTCTTTTACTCCAGTCTTTCTTCTATGGAATGTCTACTCTCTTCTATTATCTGTTTCTTATATATTATTCAGCTTATTTGTGCAAATGAAAATGTATTTACACTGACTGTGCTGCAGAATTCTTTTTTCACTTAATGGTGCATCTTGGAGGTCGTTTCACATTAGCAGATAATAGTTTTTCAATTATTTTTTTCTAAGTGTCTAGTATTTGATTGAATGGAGGTACCCTGTAATGTATTTTACCACATTCCTATTGATGAACATTTAGATATGCTTTCGCATTTATAAACAGTGTGGTTATAAATGACCTTGTATATATACTATTTTGCATGTACATAAATATATGCAGATAAATTTCTGGAAGTGGAACTCCTAGGTGAAAGCAAAAATGAATTTAATTTTGATACATATTACTAAATTTCTTTTTATAGGAATTGTGTCAATTTAAGCTTTTCTCAACAATATATTAGAGTACTTGCTTCTTGATAGCCTCTACAAGAAATTCTGTTATCAAATAAAAAATATTCTCTCATTTTATAAGTAGAAAATGGTAAATAGTTTAACTTGCATTTCTCTGACTAAACAAAGTTGAACATCTTTTCATAGGTTTAAAACTTTGTATTTTTCTCCATAAATTATCTATTTTTATCCTTTGTCATTTTTTCAGTTGGGTTTTTGCTCTTACCAATTCCCAAGAGCTCTTTAACTGTTAGTCATTTTGTCTATAAAATGTTTTTTCCTTTTTTGACACTGACATTTACCTTTGTGATTTTTTTCTGCCATGTAGTTTCTTTTCTTTCTTTCTTTCTTTCTTTCCTTTTTAATAACATGATTTTATGTCTTAGAAGAACTGGCCCCACACCAAGGTTGTACAAGAATTTTCCTAAGTTTTCTTCTAGTGCTTTTATTGATTCCTTATTTAAAATACGTAAATCTTTGGATCCCTTGGAACTTATTCCTAGAATATGGTATAAGTACAGATCCAATTTTTTTTCAGGTTGCTACTGAGTTATTCTATTTATTGAATATTCCACCTTTGAAATACCAACTTAAGCCTATTTCTATACTTCTTTATTCCTGTATGTTGGCTTGTTTATGTAACAGTATCACATTATTTTAACTGTCAGATCGAGACTTTAAATAGAAGTTTTTAATATCTAATAGGGCTGATCTGTCATTGCCCTTTTTTTTTTCAGGATTTCTTTGCTATTCTTGTTTATTTTTTCATGTAAACACAGCATCTGTTTTTCTAGTGTTCTAACAATCCCATTGGTATTTTAATTTGGAACCATTACTTTTATAAACTAACTCTGTAAGTTAACTGTCAAAGAATGGACATCTTTGTGACATTGAGTTTCTAACTCAAGAATTTGGTATGTTATTCATTTGAGCAACATTTCTCTCATATAGTTTTGTATATTCTGACAAATTTCTTTCATATAATCTTAATTTTTTTTATTCTCAGTTATTTTATTGTATTTTTATTACTCATGAAAATAAGACTTTTTTTTACTTTTTTTTTGAAAATAAGACTTTTTGAATTAGAATTCTTCTAATCTCCAAACTGTTTATTATAGCATATATAAAATCTAATTTTTATATTGATTTTATACTATATTACCTGATAGAATTATTTTGTTTGAGTTAGTTTTCAGTTGATTTTTTAAAATATTTTATTTGCTTATTGGAGAGAGAGAGAAAGAGAGAGAGAGAGAGAGAAAGAGAAAGAATGAGCAGGGAGGAAAGGCAGAGGGAAGGGAGAAGCAGGGTCTTCACTGAGCAAGGAGCCCTATGTGAGCTCCATCCCAGGACCCTGGGATCATGACCTGAGTTGAAGGCAGATGCTTAACCAAGTGAGCCACCAGGCATGCCAGTTTTCTGTTGATTCTCTTGGCTTATACAGTTATACAAATAAAACGGCTGCAAAAGTGATAGTTTTACTTCTAAGTTTTCAGGTTTTATGCCTCTACATACCTCCTTTTTTCAACTGCATTGATGATAATGATAGGCATTTTGTTTTGCAAGACTTCTGTGGAAATTTAGTCTTTCCCCATTAAGTATAATGTTGGCTTATGGGCTGATAAAAGTCAGGTTAAGGAAATCTCCATCCATCTTCATTACCTCATCTTTGACTCACCTAGAAGTTTCCTCAAGATAGCTTCATTGGAACAATATTTCTTCCTATCTTGCTCATCAGAACCACTCATCTATAGCTTTTCCAATTGGAGTAATTTTGGCTGAATATAAACTTGTAAATATTCTTTTACTAACTCATGAAGACTACTGTAGAAAAATATGATACCAGTTTGATCTTCCCCTTGCTTATAAGTATGGTGCCTATAAAATTTATTATTCAAACAGAGGCAATTCTAAGAGCAAAGAAGCATTCTAATAGTAATTACACAAGAACAAGACATAAACGAGGACTGCATTTTCCCCTATACCTTCCCAAAAGCCCAAAATACATGGTGACACTAACAATAAATAAGTTTTTTTTAGTCTTAGTCTACCTAAGATTTATTTCTTCCTAATTAAAGTTTAGCAAGTTTATTAAAATATGTTTCAGTTTTGAGTGCCTTGTGGTAAGTGTTCAATTTTCTATGGTACATGAAAAATTTTAATGTGTAGATTCAAGTATTCTGGTATTTCAAAAAAGTTTTTGAATTATTTGTTTCAGTGTTGATTTTGTTCCATTATTTTGCTTTCCTTTTTCAGAGATTTATTTATTGGTTCTCTCTTGCCTGTGTTTTACAGTGAACATTTTCTCTCTAATCCGCTTTAACACTTAATTTCTGTTTCAATTAGATTGCTTTTCTCATTTCTTGTGTCTCTTGCTTTATTCCACAATATATCATCTATTTTGTGTTATTTTCAATTGCACTTTGTTTTTTGTGAGATATATACTTCATATAAAACTTCTGAGTTTTATCAGATCACATTCAATCTATTTATCATCTTTTTCCTTAGATTTTTATATTTATGTTTTATAATATTCCTTTAGAAATATAATTACTGGACACCTGAGTGGCTCAGTGGTTGAGCATCTGCCTTTGGTTCAGGTGGTGATCCTGGGGTTCTGGGATCAAGTCCCACATCAGGCTCCCCACTTCTGCTTCTCCCTCTGCCTATGTCTCTGCCTCTCTGTGTGTGTGTCTCTTATGAATAAATAAATAAAATATTTAAAAATAAAAGAAGAAATAAATGTAATTACTTTATCAAGTTTGGACATTTCCATGGCAAAATTCATAATAATAATTTATATTAGCCTATGGTACCACATTTTTATGAGTGTTCTTTACCTGCTGATGACTTTAGTTGCTTTAATCTTATTTTGTCTTATCTTTGTATTGATACTGTGCCATGTAATTTTTTATTTTTTTATTGGATGAATTGTATTTTCCAGGCTAATAACTGATGTAGGAAAAGATGTTAGAGTTCAAAGCCTACTGCTGAGAAAGAATTCCTGAGACGTCTTTGGTGCAAAAAAGGTGATTTTATTAAGCCATGGAAACAAGACCTGTGAACAGAAAGAGCTGCACCAGGGTCAGGAGGAGTGGCCCATTATATACCTTCAAGGTAGGAGGCGGGGGTCAAGGATAGCTTAAGTCTCTAAGGAACTTCGAAGCAAGGTTTCCAGGACCTTGGGGGGCTAGCTATTGTTGGGAAAAGGTCATTTATTACTGTCTAATAAAACCTTAGTGACGGGCGCCTGGATGGCTCAGTGGTTAAATGTCTGCCTTTGGCTCAGGGCATGATCCCAGGGTCCTGGGATCCAGTCCCACGTCAGGCTCCCTGCATGGAGCCTGCTTCTCCCTTTGCCTATGGCTCTGCCTCTCTGTGTGTGTCTCATGAATAAATAAAAAATTTTTTAAAAATCTTAGTCATGAGACCCTTCAGATGTATATTAGTTGGTCATATGCTTAGTGGATGATTGCCAACTCGTATCTTGGGGGGTTTAGAGATAAAGGAAATTTTAGAAATTTTAAATCTTTGTAGGTTAAAGAAGATTTACAGGATCCTGGGGATTGGGCTAAAATTGCTTTTTGCCCTTGGCAAAGTACTAACTTTGAGGCAGTTGAGTCCCCCCTAGAGGAATGTCATTCTGCCTGTTTCTAGGACTTGTCAATGGGCTGTAAGGTAGTAAGGATATTTAATATTTTTTTCTGCCTTTGTATCCTCCATCAATAACTATTAGAAATATCTTGCAAGCAGTTGAATAGAGCCAGGGTAATCTTCTAGGAAACAGAACCCAAAGGTGTCTTTTTTTTCTTTTTTTTATATAGGTTTCTGGTAAATACCACTCACCTTTATCTAGCTCTGAATTCACTGATTTTATAAGCTATCCTCATCCAACGGGCTTGTGCCACCAGCCCTGTTCATTCTAGTTAGAATACTTGAAGGCAGATGATATGGGTTTTATAATTTAGGATGAGCCCTGTACTTCCAGAAAATGCTTTTTGTCCAAGACAAGAGGAAAAATGCTGAGTCACACAGTTGTGTTCCTACCAGAAATTCTCCTTTCTTTTTTGAACCTACTCTTTTCAGCACATTTCCCCACCACCTCCCTGGAAGAGGTCTTGCCAAAAATTATCAGTTACTTCTATATTGCTTCTTCCAATGGTCAATTTTTATATTGTTATAAATTTGTATTATTATATACATTATTATTACTATTCAGAAAGTCGAATATAACATACATGGCACATAACATGGTTGGTCACTCTCTGTTGAAACAGTTTCTTTGATTGCATTTCAGCACATCATTCTCTCTGTTTTCCTCCTATCTCTTTGGCTAATTCTATTCTGTCTCCTTTGCTAATTCTTCCTTATCTCCCCAAACTCTAAACACTGAACAAAAGGGGCTTCATTCTCAGGTCTTCTGACTTCTCTATGTTCACCCTCTTCTTGAATGATTTCATCCAGTCTCATGGCTTTGCACATCATCTCAGTGGGATTGAATCCATTTTATATATCTTGATTCCATCTCCCTCCAAACTCCATGTTGATGTATTTCATTCATCACTGAACACTTCCCGTGAATGTTTGACATATCAAACTTAATAAGCCTAAAATCAAACTCCAAATACATCTCTCTGACTGACTTTTTCACAACCTTCCCCATATCAGTTAAGGAAAACACTGTCCTTACAGTTGTTTAGATCCCAAATTTAGAGTACTTCTTGACCTCTGTGTTCCTCACACTTCATATCCAATTATCACCAAATATTGTCAGCAATTCCTTAAAATATATCCAGAATCAGACCACTTCTGACCAGCCATCATCTCAGCTTGGATTACTGAAATTTCCTCCTAGTTGGTCTCCCTGCTTTTATCACTGCTCTTCTGTGTTCTGTTCTTCAGATGACAACAAAATCAATACAACTTTATTCATTTATAAAAAGATTTCATGTATTTGAGAGAGACAGTACAAGCGGGGAGGGGAATGAATGGCAGAGGGAAAGGAAGAAGTAGATTTCCAAATGAGCAAGTAGCCTAATGGGGCTTCTAGGACCCTGAGATTATGACTTGAGCTGGAAGTAGATGCTTAACCAACTGAGCCACCCAGGCACCCATAGAATTTTAATATAAATATTAGCATATCATGTCTTTCTTCAGTTTGTCTATTTTACTCAGAATAAAAGCCAAGTTCTTTCAATGGCTGAAAATCCCTTAACAGTGTGCTTTCTGCTCCCAATACAACTTTTTCTTTTTCTTTTCTTTTCTTTTTTTTTTTTTTTTTTTTGTGTATGTGATTTGTCAACCATTCTAGAAAATTTTCTAGCTCAGTACCTTTACACTTGATGTATTCTTTGCCTGCACTTGCATTTCTCTTTTGTTTTCTAGGATCACACTGTCACAGACTTCAGGTTGTGCTCCAAAATCTCCTTAATATTAATGTCTTTCCATAAAACTCTACTTAAAATAACAACTATTGGATCACTTCACATCCCAATACCATACACTTTTTTTCCTGCTTGATTTATTTCTATAGTGTTTATCATTTGAGATATTAGCTGTTTACATATTTGTTTGTTCATTTTCTATGTGGCCCTTTATGAACATGTCATTAAGGCAGGAGGTTATTGGTGTTCACTGCTATATCTTCAGCACCTTGCTTGGCTCATAGTTGAAAGTCAATACTATTAGTTGAATAAATAAATTAATGGTAAGTAAATATAAATTAAATAGACATATATAACATAATGTTTACATGAAGATTTAAATCTGCAAAATATAATCTATAATACCTATAGAGCAAAAGTAGTTGGGAAAAGTATAAAAATATCTATAGGATGCTAGGAAGGGAGACAAGTCTTGGAGAGAGGTACATGGAGACCCTTAGTTATACATACAATATTTAACTTCTTAAAAATTATGAGAAATACATGTAACATAGTGTTAAAATTTGATAAAACTGAGTGGTGGTTACACCACTTCTTCTTTACCATTCCTGGAGCATTGGAAAATGAAATATTCATTTCTTAAGAAGAAAATAGATTAATGCCTTAAAGGAATTCAACAAATATATAGAATAAGAAGAACTTGTTGAATGAATACAAACTTCATTGTGCTTGAGGAATGATTGAAGTGATTGGTAAGGATTGGCATGGATCAAAATCCAACTAAGTTTAAATGACTCTGAGGGCAAAAGAGTTTAACTTGGATCCTTTTTTCATCACATGCTTAGTAAGGTGAGTAACGACTAAAGATGTTATTGATCTTATCCAGAAAAAGCAATGTAGTCTACATTTTAAGAGACATTTGTCCCTGATTATTTAAAAATACACATACATGCAATAAATATATAATGAATTTTTTCTATTGATCAGACTTATGCTAGTTACTAGGACTATAGAGAGAAATAAGATGAAAATGGGGATTAAAATATCTGGCTTTGAAGAGTTCAGTTTAGTGGGGAAGATGGACAAATAAACAGTTATAAAATAATGTGCTATAATATTGCTATCATAGCGACGTGTGGGGCACCATGGGGGCAGAGAACTGTGAGGATAAGCTTCCCATATGTCAATAGAGATCTGTGCTCGCAGAGAAACTTTACCCAGAGCCATGCTGTCAGCAACTATGTTCCAAAATCTACCATAATTATTAGTCCTAACTGCCAAATCCGGGGCCTCCCACTAGAATCTATTATATTCCAGGTTTTGTGACTATTTTTTTAAGTAATAAGGCATTTGTTAAACTCAACACATTCTTAGGAAGTTTTTATACTCCTGTTTAAGTGCCATGTGGCTAACTTAATTACGTTTTTTCTTTGCTTCTGAAATATCCTTATCAAACCAACAACCAGCATGTGAGGCCTGTTGATCATAATTTATCTATTCAATAATCTAGTGATAAGATATAGGGAAAAAGGTCTCTTTTAGGAGGAAATACTAAACTTATTTTCTCAACCAAAATCCAATTTGTTAGATATTAGCTGGCTCCATCATATGATGCTATGAGTTTAGTTATGGGTAAAAATAACATAGTTATAACAAGGGTCGACAAGAAAAGAAATCTAAAAATATCCAACCAAAGGGTGGTAATAAACAGAAATGGTCTAAATATTAAAAGATCAATATCAGGGTTTTGCTCATGGACTGCAGTTCACAAGTGTAATATCGTGGCTGTACTTGAGCAGCTATTTTCCTCTTGGATTTATATCTGTCCTCAGAAAAAAGTGCCATGGGGCAAAAATCCTCCTGGTTGAGATGATCTATAGCTTTGATATTGCCATTACTGTTGCAAGCCTGTAGGTCTCCTGCCATTAGATAAATAGATTTTACAAAGGTGAGAGAGTTTTTACATTGGAAACTGCAATAGAAAAAGTTTAAGAGTCCCTTTTGGAAAGGAATGCCATCGACATTTCATGAGATAGTTTAATCAAATGGGAAGTAATAAATTACTATTCCATGAACTTGGAAACTTGTAGATAAATAGTTTCTGTGTTTAGAGATTTTCTTTTAACTAAATAATTCACTGAGTAATATAATGGTCAGCATTTCCTTCATTTTAACCATAATGTTTTCCCCTCCATTTAGGTTCTAAAACCTTAAGGCTGAGGAAAGAGATTTTCTAGAACCTATGTTTCATTTAGGCAAATGATGCTATTGCTAAAAGGAAAGCCAACAAATTGTAGCATTTACATTTAGAATAGGATTCTATCCAAATTATGAAGGGGAAATTTTAGTAGTTGGTGATAAATTCAACTTTTTGAGGGAAAATAAAGTTCTACTTGGGAATATCCCTAGTCTCTCTGCTTGCAAGAAATAGAAGTGGTATCATATTTCTAGTTTATAGGGTAAAATAATCGCCTTGGGTTTCCGGATTGGATTTTAGCTAGAAGTTCCACAGGATAATTTAGCCCTTTGGCAGGTAACTTATCTAGGAAAAAAAATTTACACAATATTTATTCAATTTCATTCCTCTACAGCATATACTATTGCCAGGACAGCCTTTACAGTCTTTTGATACAATTTACTTCATGTCTCAATCTCTGCTTAAAACCATGAAGTGAATGGGTGACAGGCACTGAGGGGGGCACTTGAAGGGATGAGCACTGGGTGTTATTCTGTATGTTGGCAAATTGAACACCAATAAAAAATAAATTTATTATTAAAAAAAATAAATAAAATAAAAAAAGACAAAAAAAAAAAAACCCATGAAATGCAGTCCTAATTCATTGTAGAATAATGTCAAAGTCCCGAAATATATCATTGAAGGTTATTCATTATCTGGACCCACACAATCCCTTCATTCCTTTCCTCTATTAACTTTTTAAGTATTTTATCCTCTGTTTAAATTTGCCTTCTGGACTTTCCCTCAATATTCTCTGTTTTTCCCACCTGCGTGACTCCTCTCACACGCATACTTCAAACCCAACTCAAAGCTGCCTTCATGAAACCTTCCCTGATCATTCTGATTCCATGTAAGCCATCTCACTGTGAATTTTGTACTTCTCTTTAGAACTTTTAAATTATAGATTATTCTATAATTCTTAGAAAATACATTAACTTTTTTCATAACAGAGATATTTCTTGAGTGCTTACTCTATGTCAGGTGCAATACAGGTATTAGGACATGACAGGGAATAACCTCATGGATTCCATATCCTAGTGGGGACATTATACTAAAAATAAAATGAATGAGAGAGAGAAAAGAAGAAAAGAAGCAGAAGCAGAAGAAGAAGCAGAAGAAGAAGAAGAAGAAGAAGAAGAAGAAGAAGAAGAAGCAACACAGCAAGTGAAGAAATTATATATTATATGATATGCAAAAACAAGCGAGGAGCTGATATTAAAACTATCATGGAGACCAAGATATTTTAGATAAGGGGTATCATTTGTCAAATTTCTTCAAAGAAGCAAAGGAGAGGGAGAGAGAGGAGAGAGAGAGAGAGAGAGAGAGAATGGGATTTATTAAGAAGAATTGAGTTGCAATGTTATGGAGACTGATGAGTCCCATAATCTGCCATCTCCAAGACAGAGACCTAGGTAAGCTGATGGTGCAGTTTAGATAGTGTCTAAAGGCCTGATAAGCAGAGTTGCTGATGAATCTCAGTCCAAGGGCAAAAGAAAGGCCATGTCCCAGCTCCAGCAGCCATGCCTAAAAGGAGTAAATTCCCCCTTCACCTTTTGTTCTATTCACTCCAGCAGTGGATTGGATGATGCCTAACCATGGTGAGGAGGGCAATCAACCTGCTTTACTGAGTCCACTGATTCAAATGCTATTCTCATCCAGAAACACCATTACAGACACACCCAGAAACAATGTTTAGTTAGGTGTTTGGGCATCTCATGACCCAGTCAAGTTGACACAAAACCAACCATCAGGGATTTGGCTTGATCAGGGAAGGCCCTCCTGAGAAGGTGAAATTTAAGCTCAGTAGTAAAGAGAATTCAGGGGAACATAGCCATGGAAAGAGGGGAAGAAAAACATTTCAGGCAGAGGCAAAGGTGTGTAAAAGCCCTGAGGAGAAGGAAAGAGGAAATAGAAGTCTTCTCGTGTACAAAGGCAGGGGGGGAACATGTGCAGAGCTTTATGGACCAACGCAAGAAGTTTTTATTTATTTGAAGTTAAGCTGAAAGTCATTTGATGTCTCTATTATATGAGGAGGAGACAGTTTCTGATAAATGTAATGTAAAGAGAATGATTACTCTGTCTTTGGTGGGGAAATTGTACTGAAGGAGATAGTGGATAATGGGTAAGGTTACTTGGAAGGATGCTGTGGTAATCCAGATATGGAGGATTGTACATGCCAATATCTCGCATCCCACAGGCTTTGATGCTGCTTCCGTGAAAAGGTGGGATCAATGTTCTCTCCACTCTAATCGAATAAAGGCCTGTGACTCCTCAAAATGTCAAAATAAGGTAGAAGTGATGGTATGACTTAGTCTGTACAGTAAAAAGGATAGAGCTTCCTTGCTTTGGGAAGGCAGCCACTATGTTGTGAGGAAGCCCAGATTACTTTATGCAGAGAGACCTCATGGAGAGATTCAAATGGAGAGAAAACTGAGACTGCCAGCCCCCAGCCAGCATCAGCCACCCAACGTGCCAGTGAATGTTCCTTCAGATGACTTTATCTTCCAGCCAGTCTCTGTTGTGCTCTGTCTGAATTCCTGATCCACAGAATCCGTGGGCATTCAAAAAACAAGTTGTTTCATGGAGGCAAAGTTTTGGAGTAATTTGTTTTTAGCAATAGATAAGAAATGGATTGGTGACACAGGACGACAAGAAGGCAGCTTCATGATATATTTTGGAAATAGAATCTGTAGGATTTGCTGATGAAATAGATGGAGGCAGTGAAGAGACAATGACTCCTAAATTTGGGGCCTTAGTAATGTAAGAGTAGTTCCCTCTGCTGAGGTCCAGAAGCCAGGAAGATGTGGATGGCAGGTGTGGAGAGGGCAAAGCTGATCTTTTCTACTAGATGTTAAGCATTTTGAGAGCACAGTTGCACCTACTTCTTTCATAGCACAAAGCAGTGTTTTGGGACTAGTGTGATAAATATCTCCTAAATTGAACTGTGAAGAAGCTCCTGCCCATGACTGCCCCAGTGAGATCATCCCTTCTGAAAGCATTTATCTACAATATATATGGATATAGATGAAGTTGCATTTTTAACATTTGCATAAAAGGAATTGACATATTACATCAATTAATCACACTTGGCAAGGGAAGGATACATAAATTAACTTGCTGTCTTTCAGACTTTGGCTGCACGTAGCAGAGTGATATAAGGAACTGGAAAAGGTATGGTTAATTTAGCTCACGGAGACAGGCATATATTAAAATAGGTCATATCAGTCACAAAAATGAAGAATTGTTGCTCCACATTGTGTTCTGTAAACAAAACCTTCATGCTTCTTACTTATGGCTAATTCTAGTTTATGCTTTTGTGACCTTGGCCTTTGCTTTACAGTGTGGCTGCTTTGATTTGCATCAGCCAAGGCTTCTTTATAAAGTGCCTAATTGAATACATTCACTGCAGAATTTCTGGGAACTTTCCTGATGGGTCCAAGACTTGAAATAGACACAAGATGAGAGGTAATATAGCTGCTGTGACAGAGAATACTCCAGAGTAACACCCAAGTGGCAGCCTTTCTGAGTTCCCTCAGTTTCTGCAGTGTCCAAAGGAAACACGTTGCTTCTGCATTCTTGGTGTTTGACACAGTGCTTTATGCAAACTTGCCCACTTTGTAAATACCTTCACAGGAACTGGTTTGCTTTTTCTTTCTGGCACCTAAGTTAAGAATTTATCCCTCTTAAAATATTTGCTCATCTCATTTATATTCAAAGAGCAAATATGAACCCTGGAGATGTCTCCTCTGGCCACATTATTTGCCTCTGTGTTTCTGGTTGGGGGTAAGAAATGCTGTCCTGTGGGTGCCATAGAGTGTATCTGTGTGGGGAAAAGCGAAGGCCTTGAAAATGTGACTCACAGGCCCAGCCACTGGACACACACACACACACACACACACACACACTCTTTCTAAACATCCCATAACTATCTCCGGGAAAAGGTTCAGATCTTCAATGACCAAGATGCTCGATGACAAAGAAGTCCCGCTTCTCATTTCTTTTTTCCTTTGGAAAGGAAGTCCATATAAACAACCCTTTTGGCTTGGTGGTGTTGGTCCTGTGTAAAACGTTAATGTTTATCCTTTATTAAGTGCTGATTCTAATTAAACAAATTCTCCACTTTGAACAAGAAAACTGACCTTCTGTTTAAGATTTTTGTTGATAAAATTGTGGTGATTAGTGAGGTTGCAGTTTGGTATTAAGCCTTAAAATATAGTTGTAACTTAAACTTAGCTATTATTTTTTAATAATGTTCAGTGACCCATCAGGCTTCCAGAGTTCTTTAGAGTTTTCACTGTTTATAACCCTCTATTGTTTTCAGAGGATTATGAGATACTCCAGGCAGCAGGTGCTAGTGGCCAAGCAGGTTTCTATTTCCATCGATGGGAGGAGTTTTCATAAAGAATTGAGTAATCCTACATCTATAGCCTCAAGGCATCCCATGCACAGTGAGTGTAACACACAGAGCATTTCTTTCTTTTCTTGCTCTTTCTTTTTCATTCATTCTTTCTTTCTTTCTTTCTTTCTTTCTTTCTTTCTTTTTCTTCTTTTTCTTCTTTTTCTTTTTTTTTTCTCAGATAGTAGATGATCCACATTTTAAAAGTCTCCTTAACATAAGGTGGAGAAATAGAGAAAGCTTGGTAATGTTGTGGAAGAAGAGATGAAGCCTGGAGCAGCCTCTACATGCTCAGAGTGACCCCTGGCTGGCAACGAGGATAAAAGTTAGATCTTAATCTATTCCCTCAAGGAACTGAAGAATAACCAGTGAGTTTGGAAGAAGACCCAGAGCTTCAGATTATATTGCAATCCCGGCTGGCACTTTGATTTCAGCCTGTGAGCTGCTGAGCGAAAGACCCCGCTAATCCATGGAGGATTCCTGACCCACAGAAACTGTGACATAATACATTTATGTTGTTTTAAGTTGCTGAGTGTAGTGGTTTGAATTGTAGCCACCAGGAGTAATGTCCACAGGAAACTTAGAATGTGATCTCTTTTGGAAACAGGGTTGTTCATGTGTAATTCAGGTAAGGATCTTGAGATGATATCTTGGATGAGGATGGGCAGAAAGGGTGAAGTCTCTCCATGTCATGTGAAACTGGAGGCAAAGATTGCTGTTACATAGCTCCCATGTCAAGGGGCACCAGGGTCGCTGGCAGTCACCTGACGTTAGGAGGGAGTCAGTGATTGGCTTCACTCTCAGAATCTAGGAAGCAGACCAACCCTGCCGACACCTTAATTTTGCACATCTGCCCTTTGAACTGTGAGACAATAAATTTTTGTTGTTCTAAGCCTCTAAGTTGTGTTAATTTGTTATGGCAGCCCTAGTAAACTAATACACCAAGTTTGTGATAAGTTGTTACACAGAATTAGAAAAATGAGGGGTGCCTGGGTGGCTCAGTCAGTTTAACATCTGCCTTCATCTGGAGTTGTGATCCTGGGGCCCTAGGGTCAAGGCCCACATTGGTCTCCCTGCTCCTTAGGAAGCCTGCTTCTCCTTCACCCTCTCCCTCTGCCTCTCCCTCTGCTTGTGCATGTGCCCTCTCTTTAATAAATAAAGTCTTTTAAAAAATTATACACAATATTAAAACATCAGGAGGTCTTTTTTCTCTCTATATCCACACTGTATCTGCATCTCACATGGCAGCTGCTACCTAGAGAGGCCCCTCTGCTGTGGGCCTGGCTGTGAATGATCTGGTTCTCTCTGTGGGCCACACCACTCCCACAATACCCTCAGGCACACTTACACGTGGCCTGCTTTTTCACTTGCTGGATCCTTAGAGTCATTTCCACTTTTGATCTTTGCTTTATGATTTCAGTACTTTCTTGTAAAAGCCGAAACCTAATTGCCCATTTATGGGCACTTGGTTGCTTCTCAGAACTGAAAACACTCCCCGGCAGCACTGAGAATATTCAGAATAGAAATGTGTAAATGATAAAGAGAATTCCAAGCTATTTCCAAAACTGTTTGTATGGAAGCAGAGTTTTCAGAGCAGACTTAGCCAAGCAAACCCTACACTGGACTTGAGATGAGGTGTCCCTTTGCTCTACAGACCTACTTATTTTTCAATACGAAGATTTAACAATTTATACAAACTTACAGTACTCTTTCCTGCCCTTAAACTGTAGCACCAATGCAGAATAGAGTAGTACTAATTTTAGTGGAAACTGAACTTGTCAAAGACAAACTAGCTCTTCAAAGATAGATTCTGGATGAGTCCACTTTGAGTTAGGTTCATAGTTCCTGCTGTGTAGTCTGCTAGCTCTAGCTTCTCCCCATCAGAACTGAGTTGGCAGCAAGATTCAAAATCCTACCTGTTTCTGAAGAATGGGTCTTTCTTTTATGAAAAGGATTTATGGATGCAATTCATGCCCAACAGCAAGACTTCCATTTCTTTCTATCCCTATAGCATAATACTATCTAAATTTGTTACTCATTCAAATGGGCAAATACTTGCCAATGGCTTTAATAATTGTGTATTTATTTATATAACAATAATGATAATCTCTTATTAAAAGAATTGAAATAAAGAGAAATGTCAAAAAGTGCATAAAGTTTTTTCTAGAGGTCCTCTTAATGAGAAGCTAACTAGTATAGTTAACCCTTGAATAACCTTGAAACCTTAAGGGCACTCATTCCCCACATGGTTGGAAATCTGCATATAATTTTTTAAAATTTGCATATAATTTTGACTGCCCCTAAACTTAACTACTAATAACCTACTGCTCACCAGAGCCAATAATATAGACAGTTGGGTATGTTACATTATTATATACTGTATTCTTATAACAAAGTAAGCTAGAGAAAGGAATATATTCTTGAGAAAAATGATAAGAAATGGAAAATACACTTACAGTACTCTACAGTATTTTTTAAAAATCTGCATCGAAGTAGACCACATGATTCAAACCATGTTGTTCAAGGATCAACTGTGTAGTAGAGAACCAACATTTTCACAGTTGAGAAGGGAAGAGTTGATAAAGCTCTGAGGAAAAATGATGGAACAGAGGAACTATGACATGGAATAAGATTCTTTTTAGCTTGATTCCTAACCTGAATTGAGAATAAAACCTGAGCCACTCTCACTTAAGGAGATGTGACAGTCTGGGAGTTGTATTTTGATGATGGTTATGATTGAATTTCAATCAGAATTCAATGTTCGGGTTCACTGCTACCGGCAACATTACTATTTTATACTGACACAGCATCAGAGGATGGGCAAGCCTGTGTCTGGCAAATAAGACATTGCTATTTTTTTCCAAGTCCCCTGGGGTTTGTTGTAAGTAGGTTTCTCTGCTGATCAGCAGCACTGATCAATACTTATTGAGTGCTGACTAGGTGCCTGGAATTGTGTAAGGCCATTTCACATGTAAGATTGTTTTTGTCACTTATTTCATTTTTCTTAAGAAGAAGGAATAGCTATTATTGTTAACAACATGCAAATAAAAATAATGTACTATCCTTCCACTTTGAGTTGGAAAATGAATCAAAGCCTGTATATTACACCACTTCCTAATGAATCCATCCCCAAATATGTCACCTCAAATTTAGTTATTTTTTTTCAGTTGAGTGACTCCTGGAACTCTTTGGACTGTTAGGACCTCTGCATAAATTGCTCTCCCATGTCTTTGTGTCTGTTCCTTAAAACTGTCAGATCTCATCTCCACTTTGGCTTATAGGTTCCTCAGCTGGGTCACAGACAAGGGAAAGGGGCAGACCAAAGAGGAGGAACAAATTGTGAACAGGTGATGATTTGGACACGGAGCTTTAAACGGAGAGGGAAGTAGTGTATTTGATATGCTCACCAAAGGCATCCAGTTTTGCAGCTTTTCAGTGGACTTCTGTGTGCCACTCATAGTATGTCAGTTCGTTGGCAAAGGAATCAGGAAACAAAATATTTTTGAGGTATATAAGGAAAGTAGGTATAGGATTGGGGTCTAAGAATTTGCATTTCTTATAAATTCTGATGATGCTGTCGCTTTATCAGGAGACCACACTTTGAGAATGACTGGGATTATATAACGTTAGAGATGAAACAGCCCCCAAAAAGGACTTCCCACAATGTCTGAGTTGGAGAAGTAAGGTAGCTAGCACAGCAGGAGGAGCCTACTTGCCCCAAGCTCCCTACAGTGACAACAACACCCCTTTTTTATGATGGCTAAATTTTATTATGTCTAATTTAGAAAACAGCCAGAAAGGCTGGGAGCCTAATACTAAATGTATTGTGTACATCACTGAGACTTGGCTAAAAACAACTGGGTTTTTTGTTTTTGTTTTTTTTTGTTTTTTGTTTTTTGTTTTTTTTTTACTTTTAAAGAGTTTCATTTTATTTTTAACCTCAATTTCCTTATTTTCCCAGTTGCACTGAGAAATAACTAACATACATCACTGTATAAGTTTAAGGTATGCAGCATGTTAGTTTGACTTATAAATTTTGTGAAATGATTACCATGGTAGATTTAGTTAACATCTGTCATCTCATATAGATACAATGAAAAGAAAAGAAAGAAAAAAAAAATGAAAGCTTTCCTTGTGATGAAAATCCTTAGGATCTACTCTCTTAACTCTTATACATCATACAACGGTATTAACCATAGTCAGGGTGTTCTGTGTTGCATCCCCAGTACTTATTAGTAGAAGTTGGTAGATATCCTTCCATTTCCCCCTCTCCCCACTCCTACTGCTGGTGATCACGAATCTGATCTCTTTTTCTATGAGTTTGCTGGGATTTTTAGTTTTTGTTGTATTGTATTTATTTCTTCAGGATTGCACATATAAGTGAGATCATATGATATTTGTCTTTCTCTGTCTGACTTCTTTCATTTAGCGTAATCCCTTCAAGGTCTATTCATGTTATCACAGTGCCCTAAGGTAACTAGATCCTTACCTCTAAACAACAACAATTCATCAGTGTTGTGTTATGCCATGCAAAATTGTTAGATACTGTTTCCTTTCCTTTCTTTCATTTATTTTTAGAATTTCATTTATTCTGCTAAATCATTTGCTAAAGGGGGTGAAAATACTTGTTCTGGGAATCTTAGAAGAATGGTCTAGATTTTTCATTAAAAATTTTACAGGGTTGGTTGCAGACTAAGGACAAGTTTAAACGTCTCTTGTTCTGACCCACTCCACTTTCATGTTTCCTGCATTATCTTTGGAATCTTGTTTATTCATTATTCAAAAGTGAAAACAAACTAGATGCAGTGAACAAGGAACCATTTTCTTTTGTGGGTATTTCATTTTTGGCTTCTTAGAACAGAACCAGGGCCAATACTAATTAGTTGTTATTGTTTGTTTTAGTTCTCTGCATAGGTGGGAGGATAGAAGACCAGCTTTTATACTGCTTTTTTATTTATTATTTTCTTACTTTTTCTTAGGTTGAAAAACCCTGCCTCTGCTGTTTTATTCATTGTAATGAAAATGTGCTTAATTAAGCATAACATTTTACAGATGCTTCAACAAATGTCTTTTAGTACAAAAGCACCTATCTGGCTGAAGGAAAGGGGGGGGGGGGGGAGATTTCCATCCAACTCTTCCTGCATTTAAAGACAATGAAAACTATTGGTGTTATTGCTTGGGTCCAAATGTCTATGTATCAGGAGGAATAAATGTATGCTACAACAAAAAATTACATTCCTCTGTTTACTTGGAAGTCTTATGAATGATTACAGAAAGATCAACCCAATTAAGATATTATACAAAGGTATTATTTCATTATATATATATATATTGATATATATAATGCTATATAGTATATAGCTTATACATATTCCATTATATATATAGCTTATATATAAATAGCTATTTATAACAAGAACAATTATATTAAAGATCATAAAGAAACACTTTACATTCTTTAGACAGTAATATATAATAGTGTTATTTTACAAGATTAAAGAATAGTGAAAGAAAATGTTGAAAATCATTATTTAATTAAAATGTTCTGTATTTTGCTCTTAGCATTTTCTTTCAATGTTGAAATTTCAAATGAAGATTAGATCACACCACTTCAATGATTAAAAATGTATCCCTATGGTTTTCAGGTCCGTAGTCCTCCATAATCCTCACCGCCTCACTCTCCAGCCCAACCTCCCTCCAGGATACCACATTATGTCCTTTATTCCATGCTACAGGATGCACATTGCCATCTATTATCTCTATTCTGTTTTCTTTCTTTCCTCTTTCTTTCTTTCTTTCTTTCTTTCTTTCTCTCTCTCTCTCTCTCTCTCTCTCTCTCTCTCTCCCTCTCTCTCTCTCTCCTCTCTCTCTTTTTCTTTCTTCCTTTATTTTCCATTTTCTGATCCAGGTTTTTTTATACTTGCCATATTCTTTCCTGCTACAAAACACTTCTCTTTGAATGTAACTGTATAATTTTATGATTCACAAAAAACTAAAGATAAACTCTTCCATTCATTTATACTGCATGTAAATCATATAAATTACACTTATAAGTACACTTGAAAAACTAGAGCTTGTGAGCAGCTCAGGATTAGGACCCTGTTAAGTTGGATTGGAGGAATTCCTGTGTGGAGAGATTGACTGAATATTCTATCTGAGAAGCCCGCTCCAAAGTGTAACCAAGCAAAGTAGATCTAGTTTATGTAGGTTCATTTCCTCTAAGTAAATACCTGACAGTGACCATTTTAAGAGATGAAACAATCAAATGCCTCAGACATAATGTCATCTCAAAAAATGAAAAATGAGAAAATTGTCTGTTCCCCCTTTACTGTTTACAACAAATGACACTCAAAACAAGCAAGCAAGCAAACAAACAAACAAAAGCTGGAATTTATCTTTGTATCTGTAAGACCTCTACTTTGGCTCTATAAGATGATTATTGAAGATTGGCAAGGGTTATATAGGCTGGAAGCATGAGATCATTTCCTTTCTTTTATTGGAGTTGATCTTTTTCCAGTCATGGGGACCTATGTTCAGCATTCAATTGTATTATGATGTTTCAGACCACCCTATCTTCAACATACAGTCCCATTTGCCTGAATTTTCCTTCTTTATTTCTTCATCTTATCAAACTCTACTCATATTTCCAGACATAGGTCAAGTATCATCTCCTCAAGTGAGCATTCTCTGGATCCCTCATATTGTTAGTATGCACTCTTCAGCTCAGGTAAACTCTGCATGAGAATTTATCATTGTAATTATGCACTGCTACAATTTTGATTTATTGTATCTCTCTTGGACCACAAGCTTCTCTGGGAAGAAAAGAAGAAAAGGGTATCTTTTCCAGCTTTGTATGCCTAATATTTAGCAGAGCCTTTCATAGAAGGGGTGCTAATACTAATTTGTAGAATGAGTAAACCTGGCTAATGCATTTGAGTTATACCATTTCAAACACGAGTTAGCCAAAGAAGCTAATCGATATAATGAGATGGAGTTCATGGTATTTTATCTAAAAATAAATCTGATCTCAAAAGTCCATTTAAATTATACTTTTCAAATGAAAATCATAGAATTAATTTCTCTGCTTTTCATTTACAATCTCTATATTTAATAACCATGCCACAGTGTCCAGTTAAGGGAAACTTTAATTTCCAGGTTTATGCCTTAATAAAATTATTTTATAGTAAGTATTAATATTATAACCCTATATTCTGGCAAGTTATTTAACAAATATATATATCGATAATTGACTATGAGCCAAACCCTCCCTGTTTGGGGCACTGGGAATATAGCCGTGAACCAAGTCCCTGCTCTCATGGAATTCACTTTCTAAAAGGGGTAGACAGATAATAAACCAAATAGATACATATATAGACAGAGACTCTCTCTTTAAAGCAATGTATTTCATGATCTCTGGGTTAAACCTGAAACTAACTTTTAAGAAGAAGCTATCATTTAGCAGAAGAAGCTGTTAAAATACTGAAACACCTAATTCAGACCACAGACTCCTGTTTACTCTTCTTGAGGATGCTTAACTGCAGAATTTGGAAGAGGCATCATAACCAGAAAGACTGAGACTTCTTTTTCTATGAGAAAACAGACATGGATATTTTGAATTCTTTACTACAAAATAGACTGAGTGTGGTTCTGAATATGGTCGCAAAATTGTTTGGCTCTGTGAATCCACAGCACCATAAAATTAAGCATTCTGGTAAAAGGACTGCTTTTTTAACCTTAAAAATGGGGGGAGGGTATTTTTTTTTCACCATCATACCCCCTCATCTCCCCACCCATTTCTTTGGTGATCTTGGCCATGAGCCCTTTTGCTACACAGGTTTTCCAGCAGGTAGTATCTCTTATTTTTAGCACAGTTAATGGCTTACTTACAAACCAGTGAGTCTAAATCATAAAAAATAAGGAATGACTCATATTCATTAAAGTGAATTCTGATACATTTGGCTACTCATATAATACAGAGGTACATAATGAGGCAATTGGAGGACACAGAATTCATTAATCCATGAGGTGGCAGTTATGCCAAGGAGAGACAGGCAGACATTCCTCTTAGGTCTCTTATGGGCAAGGTAATTATTTCTTTAAAAGATCTGCAGTTTATAAGTATTTGTTACCCTTGGAGGAATCCCCCTTCAGAACTTAGAAAAAGAAAATTCTCTGAGGAATTAATCCAGTTGCATGAGGTGTTATGGATTATAGTATCTATTTTATTCCTTAGTTCCCATCAGATGCCATTTAACTCCTGTTGATTCACCAGGTTCTTATTTTCATTTGGATGTATGCAGGGTGGCTGCCTGGGCATTCAGGGCCAGGACTATGACAGTCCTATCTGGTCCCAGTCATGGCTTAGAGATATCTAGGGACTTGATTCTGTCCACAGATTTGGATTGTGGATAGTATTCCTCATATACTTCAGAGAGCAGAAACAACCACCAAGGGAAAACTTGTCTGTTTAGCAAAAGGATGTGCATTATATAAAACAATTATCCTGACAGACTCTCATGATTGCTATTCGGGCCATTTTTCCAAAATATGTTCTCTGCGCAATTCAATCTAAAAGCAAAATGTAATAAAATTAATCACTATTGATTAACTAAATTTTTTCAACCTGAACTGGTTCATATTCTAACTGAATTAATGGCCATAATAGTTGATCTGGTCACATGGGTAAGGAAAGTCATAGACAAGGATCCAGAAGTCATTTTTTTTCCCAAAAGAACCTCTTTTGAGAAGAAAACAGATTTACTCAGGTGTCTAGGATACAGACATGAGGAGGATATTTTCTTATTGTATCCAGAAGTTCAGCAATTTTTCACTTCCAGTGAAAGCATCTAAATAATTCAAACAATATCTGATTCAAGACAAACTTTAGCCATCCTCCAAAGCAGAAAGAACTTGAAATTTAAAATATAAAATAACACTGTATATGAGGAACTGAGTCAGAAAATGACCTCATAGGGAATTCCTGTAAATGATTTCTATCTGCTATTTTACTGGACCATCTAAATTCATACACATGTGATAATTGACATTGAGTGCTTCCTGATTAGCATAATGCATTAAAAAACCCTTAGAAAATATAAACTCTAATCATATATTTTTATTTATGTGCAAAAATTGAAAGAGTCATAACATTTATGAAAACTTTCATTTAAGGAGCCAATTAAACTACACGTGGACATTAGAGTATATAATAACACTTATCTGTATAAAGAAAGTCTTTAAGAGCAGGAATCTGTATTTGCTCTACTGGAGAAAAAGAGTTGTCAAGAATTAGTGACTTGTTTTCTTTAATACCCGTGTCTTGAGAAAATCCTATATGTAAGTGGACTCCCTGGAAAGAGAGAAGAAAATTAGTTACTTCCTAGCCCCAACTATTGCTTTGTACCCCTCTTCATCTTTAGCCCTTTTCCATCTAACTTGCAGAAATAAGGTTAAAATGGTCATTTGTATCTTCTCCTTTTTTCAAATGTACTAGAGAGTCAAGTTCAAAACTAAGAATGTGAAATTCTAAAAGTAAATGATCCCCTTTCAGATATTTGCAAATCATCAGATATTTGGTTTTCTACCAAACACATTGGAAAGTCACATGTCTGGTAAATAAAGGAGCTACAATCATGGACCATCCATCCTGGTAATTCCTCTCCTTCCTTTTCCTCTTGCCAACTTCTTATAAATCGCTGAGGAAATATAAATCATGAGATTTAGATGTGGATTATCTTATGTCTTAGTGCCAGCCCATCAGGGGCAAGTCATTCTTCTTTACTAAATGGAAAGTTAAACTCCTCAAAGATATTTCATTGGTCTTGGCTTGGATTTCAGCAAGCCAAGAGTAAAGATAGTGGCAGCATCCACAGTGGCTCAATGGGAGATTTAGGATCCCCCATCACATCTATAAACACCTCTATAATTCCCTTTCCTAAGACCTTCTTTCCTCCCAATATTATGTAAAATACCATTACAGAAAACCCTAAACTTCCCCCCTTCTAATTCACTTTCTCCTGCATAGAAATATTGGATGTGACATTGGACCTAGAAATTTCTCATCTTCTGAGATTTTGAATGAAAATATTAAGGCCAAATTAGAGTTTTATTCAATTTGAATAAATAAAGCATTCACTAATTTATCATCCATGCTTGAAGATGCAGCAAGGGATCTTGTTACTAGTGTTAAAATATGCATTGTATATCTAAGAAATTTTTCTCTTCAGTGGGCTATGTCAGCACATAAAGGGTACTTATGAAATCTACATGCAGAATGATCGTGGTATGGATTAATGAGAGATCAGAAGAAGATTGAAGCCACATATTAATCTGGGAAACACTAGCCACAGTCAAAGATTTTTCAATGGCAACTCAAATCTAAAACTCTGTATTATTTCTAATGAGACCGCACAAATGCTCTAATAAGCAAGAAAATAAAGAGATTCAATAAGAATTTAGCATGATAATGAGAAAATAGTAGCCAGAATTTGGTACTTCATGTGAATCAACTTCAAAACCACACACAGAAAAATAAAAGGCTTTAAGTACTACTGTATATATATAAACCCACATTAATATGGATATGAAAATGTGATGTTTTTCTTTTCTATATTGTATCAATTTAGTTAAACTGAAACTAGGTTTTCCTGAACTTTCTTCCTTGTGTGGATTCAGTTTAGGATTGACCACAAGAGAAATCTGCATGAGATTCGGAAGGCTGAAACACCATTATGTTCTAAATATTTGTGTGAATCCCAAAGACTCCAGCAGATCACTCATGTTTTCACAGTGATCCTCCAGCTCTTGCCCAAACTTCTCCTGGAGTTCTTCAAGTTCTGGATCAAGCACCATGTAAGATTTGTGGCAAGGAGTACCAGTTTCTTCAGTGGGTAACCTACATTTGTCAAAGTTCTCTGACAAAATCCCTTAGCCTCCTTTGCCTAAAAAACCTGTATTGAATTCACCTATGGAATTTGCCTGTATAGGGACTGCTGATCCTCTGTAGAAACTGGCTCCACCATCTCTTTTTGCTTCCAGATCTATAACCAGAGTCGAGTCTTGTCAGGCTCCAAGGCCATCCATAAAGGTAAGCAAACAAAATGATTACCCATAACAACAAACAAAAAATTATTCTCCATAAAACAAGCAAAATGAATGCAAGATGTCTCCAGGTTATATCAACACCCCTGGAGACATGTTTGGGAATGAATAAAGTGTTGTGTTGGATAAAGGAATTTTTTTTTTTTTTTTAGTTTTTTGGTATAGGTGTACTTAAAAGAGAGTTTAAATTCAATGTGTTAGCTTGAGCAGCTGGGCATGGCTCTAACAGTCATCTTGGTTAGCTTATTGAACTTGTTTGGTTTCCTGGAGATGATGGTAGCTAATCAAGGTAGGATTCTAGAAAGGACCAGTTCACAGCCACTCTCTGTGCCTAGAGGACATTCTCCTCACAAAGGATTTGCAGAACACATTTGTGAGTGAGATTTAGACAGGCTATTCTCTGTAGTTCAGAAGTACCAGCAGGACCTACTGCAATCAAAGTAGACTCACTGAGTTCAACAAGGGATGATGAGAGCTTGCAGTGGAAAGGACCAAGTTATAGCACTTAATGGCCAGAGACAAGGTGGTTTGCCCCACCCAGAGCTTTAGGCAGGCCAATAATGTGTCTCTAGAACAGGGATAGATTGACAGACTTTTAAAGTATTACTTAATGTGAAAAAAAAAAAGTATTACTTACTGTGTATAGCAGTAAAGATCTCTTCTGGTGAATGGAAACCTAACTTTAATCATTATAATGGTCGTGCCTCTCAACCACTTCCCATCAAACTAGAGCCTCTTCAGTGAAGCAGAGGCCAGGTTATTCATGAAGAAAGATCCTGCCTTGTAGCCAAAAATTTACACTATAAACGTCCTTTCCCAGATTTCCCCCAAAAGGACTATGACTTTTTTCAAGGTGAATGCATTTCAGAAAGAGAAATAACTCAAACTTTGGGGGGGTTATTGATCACTGGCTCCAAAGTGATCTTAATTCCTAGAGACACAGAACGTCGTTATGGTCTACCAGTCAAAGTAAAGAACTGTGGAAGTCAGGTGAACAGTTTTGGTTCATGTTTATCTTGCAATGGGCCCAGCAGGTCCCAAACTTATGCTGGGGTTATTTTATATTATAAATGCATAGACGGAGTGATATACTTAACAATAGGCAGACTCCTTATATTGATTCCTTAACCCATGCCATTAGAGCAATGATGATAACACAGGCCAAGTAGAAGCCACTGGAAGTGACTCTGCATACTAAATAAGTAAACCAAAAGCAATACATCTCTCTGGAGAAATTGCAAAAATCACTGCCAATCTCAAAGGCTTGAAAGATACAGGGGTGGTGATCCCTACTGCATTCCCATTTAATTTGCCTATTTGGCTAGTACACAAGATGGCTATATCTTGCAGTATGCAGTGGGTAATCTCAAAATCATGTAGTGACTCCTATTCCAACTACTATTCTAATGTTTTCTTTCTAGAGAAAATCAGCAACGGGTATGTAGCTATTGTTCCCACAAATACTTTTTCCTATGTGCTTTATAGGAAAAATCTCAGAAGCAGTTTGCTTTCGATAGAAAATACAAGCAATATGTCTTTATTATCCTACCTCAAGGCTATGCCAACTCTTCAATGCTAGGTCATAATCGAGTCCAGAAAGGCTTTAATTGCCTCACCACTTCAAGGAATGTTATGCTAGACCATTGCTTTGTTGACATAATGCTGATTGAACCTGGTAAGCAGGAGTAGCAGCTACTGTAGGCATCTGGGGAGGATAGATGCATATCAGGTGGTAGGAAATAAATCTCACAAAAATTAAGCCTGCCACCCTTAGATATATCCAAGGAACCAGTAGTCTGAAGCTTAGTGGAATATCCCTTCCAAGGTTAAGGAAAAGTTGTGGTATCCTGTGTTTCCTATGACTACAAAAGAGACACAATGCCTAGAGGGATCTCTTTGGATTTTAGAGGCATTAGATGTCTTATCTGGGCATGCGTCATATATTCATTGATCCAATAACTTCAGAAGGATCCAGTGCTGTGTGCTGTGTGGGTCCTAGAACAAGAAACATCTCTAATTGGTCCAGGCTGGTACGCAGACTGCTCTACAGTCTGGGACATATGACCCAGCTGATTTTATAGTACTTGAAGTGTCTTTGGGGGATGGTATGATGTTGAGAACCATTAACAGGTATTTATAGGTGAATGACTGGGCAGACCTTTAGGATGTTGAGATAAAGCTATCTCATACTCTGCAGATATCAATTCTCCTTTTAAGAAATAGTTTCTGGTCTGTTACTGGGTCCCAGTACAGATTAAAGGCTAAACCACCAACTTGCCATATTACCTGAAATACTCATCATAAACTGAGTATTGTTTGACCACCAAACTACAAAGTTGGGCATACAAAATAGCCCTTCCTCATCAAATGGGAGTGGTAGATATCATAGTCAACTTGAGCAGGTTGTGAAGGCATAATAATTAATTTTCATTAGAAAGTTGCCCAGAATCTCAGGACTCATACTTGTTGTGTATGGCCTCCTCCTTCTCGATCATAGGATAACCTATTGGAGCGTTCCCTATGATCATAACTGAAAAAAGAAAATATTTGGGTCCAGTTTATGAAAGGGCTATGGGATGTTCTGGCACCACCATTCCCTAAAAATATCATCCCTTACTGTTTTGTCAGGGTGATTACATTGAACTATTTCCATCATGGGGCGGGGCGGTGGGGGGGCAATGCTGTGTCATCTCTGGAAGACACTTGGTAGAATATGGATTTGCCTTGACTGCACACATTTGTGTTTGCCAAAAAGCACCATCTGTATATGCTTTACTCATTATCATGGCATTCCACATAGCATTGCTTCTGACCAAGGAACTCCTAAATAGCTAATGAAGTGTGGATAAGGATGAGACTTTGGAAGATTTTGTTATGATGCTAGGTGGGTGGCAAAATATTATAGAGCCAGGATAGCGTCCTCAAAGTTTAGTATTTACCCAAAAATTAGCAACCAATTTGTAGTATAATTTCTCCCAAAGCATGAGCAAAGAATGGGAATGAGAGTGGCTCCTTTTAGTATTACCATTAATGATCTACTAGCAACTTTGAGTTGTATTGCTTTAGGGGTCTTAATTTCCAAGAGAAGAAGGCTTCTACCAGGGGACACAGTAAGGATTCTGTTAAAATGGAAGTTAAGACTACTACCTTTAAACAGATACCAGAGAATAAAAAGACATAGAAGAGTGGCTGGGGCGTTTGATACTGACTATAAGAGGGAAATTGAATTTCCCCTATAGAGTGGGCATAAGGAGAGGGTGTTTCTGGAATGCATGAGATCTCCTAGGGGACCTCTTAGTATTGCTTTATCCTGTGGCAAAAGTTTCAATCACTTCACCAGGCATGGAATTATAGCAAGTTGAGGTACTCAGTAAGGATAAATAAATTGGTAGAGGGAGAAAGAGGTCATAAATCCAAGCTTTGACCAGAACGGAAATGAGGACTATAATAGTTATGAATATTTCTTCCTTAATTTATATACATATATTTGTACATGTGTGCATGTGTGTGTGCATTATATACATAAAAGAATTAACCAATTCTCTTGCCCCCTCCATTTTCCTACTAATCCATATAAGGCATGTTAATAGTGGTTAATCTTATAGGTCAATATGTAAGCCACAGAATATTAAAGGAAGAGTGTGACTCAACTAGAAGAAGATGAACATAAACCAAAGACGGATAAAGTGACAAATGGAGGTATTATATAAAAAGAGTTCATGTGTTTTGCATTTTACAAAGCACAGTTACAGGGGCACCTGAATGGTTCAGACAGTTAAGTGTCTGACTCTTGGTTTTGGCTCAAGTCATGATCTCATGGGTCGTGGGATCAAGCCCTGTGTAGGGCTTCCAGCTCAGCAAGGAATCTGCCTGAAGATTCTCTCCCTCTGCTCCTCCTCACATTTGTGCACTCTCTATATATCTAAAACAAATAAATATTTTTTAAAAAAACCCACAATGGATAGTTCCATAGTGTTCTATCACATTTATGTAAAGGCTAAATATACCTAAAAGAGGTACTTCTAAGACAGGGATACCAAGTAGATGAGGAGTGGATTCCTGTGTTCAGTAAAAACTTAACTGAGCTGGAAATATATTTTGGAGAATGTCCTTGCACATAAAAATCCAGATTAGGAATGGCCCCAAGGGAAATTTAAAAAGATTTAGAAGGTGAAAATGAAGCCACCATTACCCTCCGAAGAACAATTCAGAGTGTCAGGCATCCCTGCAGTTCATGTACCTTGTCATTGATCTGCTTGCTCACTTGGGCACAGGACACAGCTGGGCTTGTGACTCTTTTAGCTCCAATTGGATCCCCTTTTTCAGCTTCTCCAAGTACTGGACTAGATGATGTGCACATCCATTGGAAAGAGTATCAGCTTCTTCTGCAGATCACCTATGTTATCAAAGATTATGGTGATGAAAGACCAATTCTTGGTCTTATGGTGGTGAGTTCCAATTCTTCCTTGCAGGTTCCAATTGGTTCTTGTTGTGCCTTGCTTCCACTGGAGTACTTCTCCTTGCTGCCAGGCTTATGACCTACAACAATTTCAAGACCAACACAGTAGCAACAGCTTTCCATAGACTTTTTCAACCAGTTCCAAAAATTATATATGTTCTAGCCCATTAGATAAATGTATACTTCCATACCACTTATAATGGATCTACTTTCTGGATTAAACGCCAACTGACAGTAACTAAGGATGTAATGCAGTATGATCTTCTCTTAGGAATAATTACAATGTACACAACCATTATTAAGAGTAATGTTTAATTTATACTAATTATTTTAGGCAAGCTCTCCTAAATTCATGTGATCCTCAGTGACCTCAGCAGGAGAAAATTTATGTTGTTTTGTCTTTGTTTCAAATTTTTACAGTTCTATTAAGGCTTTCTTAGTATTTTAATAGAATCACAATTCTCAGAATATTGTAAGGTCTTTTTTATATTTTAAAAATATGTAACAAAAAGTAAACAAGTAAGGTTTAATTAATGAATATGTTGATATATATTCTGTATGTACACAAACTAGTCCAACTTCTACCCTGAGCATGTGCATGTGAAAGAGAAACATAGAGAAAAAATAGTGTTGCTTATTACATACAGAAAATGGAAAAGGAACAGATTCTTTCCCTACAATTTTAAGGACAGACTTTGAAGATTTTCGCTGGATCCAAATATTTATTCCTGAAATGATTCTGCTATCCTAGACCTAACCTTTAAATTTGAGGATCATAAATAGTCCATAGATGGAGTAAATGTGTTTTCAAAAGAGATTCACCTTAGATGGATAGGACTGCTTACCTACATCTGATTGGAAAACAAATTTGTTTTCCCCATTTATGAAGACCACATACTCAGCAATGGGGCTACTTTTTCAACAGTTAACTGGGATTGGAATCATAAGGAATCAATATTACCACTTCCACTCCCACCCAGTTAGGGGCTGGAACCAATTATGGAGTCAGTAAATAGTGAGTTAAAATGTCAGCTTTTTCTTTTTTTAGCTGATAAAAGCAGGATGGATAAGATGGTTTTTTTAAGCATGTGGGAGGATAAGTGTCAGGATGAGCTTGCTAATACTTTACCCATAAAGTGGACAGACTTGCCCACATAGTCACAGATAGGGGAGGATGACTGTGAGCTCCACTAAGGTAACTACGCAGTAGGCCATATCTTTCTAGCAAAAGGGATGGTAATTTTTACTCTTGCTATTTTGCTATGCAATTAGTAACTTACTGTATATAAACTTTGTATTTACCTTTACCAAGCAGCTCCTCCAGGATTTTGACAGACTTACCTGATAATGTAACCACAATCCTCATTTCTGGGAGGTCTGAGCCCCTGGGTACCATCTTCTCAATTTTTACAGATTTTGATTTTATTTTCTGTAACACTGATTTGCGCTCTGTGTATATATGGCATCTCCTTGAATTGACTGCAAATCATTTATTAGTAGGGTCCATGTATTAAACATTATTCTGCCTTACTGCCTTTATCATAATGCTAAGCAATAATAATTATTCAAATTAAAGAATATACATTGAATAAATGAGTTAATGACGACTAGGCACATGTTGTGAGTCGTCTTTCCAGGGGAGTTTATCCTAAGATAGAGATTAATGTGTAGAAAGCTTATTAGGAATTGCTTACAGGATCAATCCCCAGCCAATAAAGGGGAGGGGGACAAGATGGGCTAAAAGAAGTCGGGCTATGTTGCAGTCTCAACAAAGCTCTCAGCTAAACCTATAGAGAGCTCTAAAGCCGAAATGGACCTTCAAAGTTATCCAAGCTTGGGAGAGAGAGGCTTCTGGGCCTTTACACTACAGTATCTACCATTCATTGGTTGCAGACTTTTCCCAGGAAGGAATGCTATCTAGGCAAGGTAACTCTCCTGGTGAATGCAATTCCTGCAGAGGCTGGCAGCTGAGATCTGTCATCCAGAAGCACTCTCAAAACCTTAAGGACTGTGTCCTTCAGTGTTGAAGGAGATCTAGATGGTATATTAGAGCATCCATTACAGACCACCCCCACAATGCTCAGATTCACTTATTTGACTAAATTCTGAGAGAAACTCTTCAAAGATTCTAGTGGTCCTCTTGTCCCAGAAAAATTTCTGAGACGGTATCTGGGACAAATTATAGCCTTCTGACATCTGAGCTGGTCTTACAGCCACTACTGTTACTTGTCCATTTCTTCCTTTATCATCCACTGTATAATCCTTTTTTAAAAAAGATTTTATTTGTCTATTCATCAGAGACACAGAGAGAGGCAGAGACACAGGCAGATCGAGAATCAGGCTCCATGTGGGGAGCCTAATGCAGGACTTGACCCCAGGCCCCCAGGATCATGCCCTGAGCGGAAGGTAGACGCTCAACCACTGAGCCACCCAGGGGTCCCTCCACTCTAGATTCCCTTCATCCTCAGCTAGCACTTCTTCAGTTTTAGAAGAATGTGGCTCCCGCACAGAGTCTCATTCCTTAGGGAACTGAGCCCTTAATCATCATCCCCTTTTAAGGCTGTGTCATGTATTTAACCACAAAGCATAAAAATTGAGCGAGAATAGGTAGAGACATCCAAGTGAATCACTTGAGTGCCAATCATATTTCATTCTGCTTCCCTTGTGTAATAAGATTTCTAACTCTTTTTGATGGTCAGGGTCACTTGTCAATTAGTCCTTCCAAGAATGGGGACTCTTATTCTTGGCTACTGTCTCTTAGCATTAGGATCCCTAGATGCCTACATAACAGTGTAACTTAATGTTTAATGGGACTTCTGCTGTGTCCCCTTGTGGAGGTATTCCCTTTTGGGAACCAGTGCCTATATTTTCACAACATCTAGAGTTGGGGGTGAGAACTCTAAATTCCCAAGTGGGTCACTGGCAGTGCTATTAAGTGAGACCACTCACACTTCCACTCTGTACATCTTTTTCACCATATTTATCTCCTAGTGTATTGTATGTGTGGGAGAACAAGCTCAAGTGGCTTAGCCACTTGTATACATTCTGGATCTAGTGAAGAACTCTTTCTAGTTCAGTGTCCTATGCAAAGCTGGAAGGCTTTCATTGTATATGATACACAGGTTGGAGTGGTATTCAGGTATGGAATATGCTGCCTCTAAAATCTGAAGAGATCTACTAGATATTGTGCTTCCTTCTTTGTGGTAAGGCATGTGAGAGGCAGTATTTTTTTTTTCCTTTGGAAGTCATGTCCTGGCATGCCCCAGACCATGGAATGTCTAAAAATTTTACTGATGTGGTAGGCCCCTGAAACTTCATTGAGTGTACCTTCTCTTTCTACAATGCCGTGTCTTACTAATGTTCCCAAAACACTTGCCAACCTCTTGTTTTTCTGGTGTAATTAGCATACAGTTATTCATTTAGTGGACCAGAATGATTTTTCACAGTATGTCCAACTTCCAGATCCCTTTGAAATATAACATGAAGGAAGGCAGGACTATTCACAGTTGATCACTCTAAATGAACATGAATTTTTTCTGATTTTCCTTTCTTTTTTTTTTTTTTTAATTTTTTATGATAGTCACACACAGAGAGAGAGAAAGAGAGGCAGAGACACAGGCAGAGGGAGAAGCAGGCTCCATGCACCGGGAGCCCGACGTGAGATTCGATCCCGGGTCTCCAGGATCGCACCCTGGGCCAAAGGCAGGCGCCAAACCGCTGCGCCACTCAGGGATCCCTGATTTTCCTTTCTGATAAAGATGCAAGAAGACACATTTGTAAGATTCTTGATTGTGACATGTGCCTGAGGTTATGCAAACCTACCCTAGCAGAGACCATATCTAGCAGAGCAAGTATACTTGAGGCTACTACTCATGTGAGTTTGAAGTGGTCCACTATTATTCTCTAGGATAATAATTCCCTGGCTTTTGTAGGGACCAGACTGGTGACTTTAATGGAGATATGTTGGGTATTACTTCCCTTGCATCTTTTAGGTCTTTAAAGATGACACTAATTTCTAACATTTCCCCAGTCTAATATTGTTTTGATTTACTACCTTAGCTAGGGCCACTTGGCTTCCATTTGGCTTTCTCCATTATTATAGCTGTTATTTTACAGGCCAACCAAGCAAATTTGGGAATGGGGTAAGAAAACTATCAATTATGACCAATTACATGTTCCTGGAGAAATGACTAATGATGGGTCTGTGAGGTAAGTATTTATTCCTTTTTTACAGATAAGTCCAAGGCTCAAAGCAGTTAAGAAACTTCTTCAAAATTGACAAGCTAGTGTGTGGCAGACTTGGAATTAGAATACATATCTCTTTGACCCCATATCCCTTAGTTCAACAGGACCATGCTAAATAAGACACTGTTAATGTTAGTTAGGGCTGGAGTATATTAACCAGTTCTTATTTTATTATATGGGAAGGGAATTCTAACAAGAATCAAGGGGTCAGTGTGGGGGAATCCTGGGTAATCCTAGTAAGCCATCCTAGATTATGCTTCTTATACATAAATGAAAGAAATCATGGAGCCTATAAAAAGTTTGTGCAGGTTTTAAGATAAAAACAGACTTACTATGTAAAATGCAGAGGACATTATGTTACTTCAAAAGGAGCGTGCTCTAGAAAGCTTTGTCCTCTTCAAAGACCTAGGAAAAATTGTACATTGTAAAATGAAAGAGAATAAAGACCAAAATAATATAAGAAATGGATTAAATAAAGAAAGATTGTAAAAACATAAGTAAAATATATGGTCAAAAAATTTAAATCAGATTTAGAATAAGGCAGAAGTGATATTGCAGAAAAAAAGAATTCATGTTTAAGAAGCAAACTAGAAAAGCTCTTCCAAAATACACAGAAAATAACAAAGAGACCAAATGGTAGAAGATGGAAGATATAAAGGTCAGGATATTATGAGCCAACTTACAGATCACTGGTAAGCATGACTAGATCAAAAACTGAAAAAGCATGTTAAAAGGAAATTTACTGAGATAAAAGACTCTGCAGATAAGAATGACCTATTTTGAATCAGAAAAAAAATTATTAATACCTGATCAGCACCTAGAAAGATCCTGGGACCTTTTTTTAAATAAATAAATAAATAAATAAATAAATAAATAAATAAATAAATGTATTTAAAATAAAGTAATTCTTTAAGTAATTCTAGGAATCAGAAATACAAACTGCATATAGAATATTTAGGGAGTAATGAGAACATTGTATATATAAACTAATGAGATGTAGACAAGGTAGTTTAAAGAGAAAAATTGTAAATCTAATTATTTCAATTAATCAAGAAGCTCAGGAACTACTCTCAGAGAAAACAATTTATATGTACCACCAAATAAGTGTAAAAAAGAAAAATAGAAGGATAAAATTCCAGAAAATATCTTCATGGCCTTAGAGGTCAGGAAGGGCTTCTCTTAAAATACCCAGAGTACTTTTATAAGAGAATAATTGATAGCTTTGATAATGTTCATATTAAAATTTTATGTATTTCAGAAAGCACCATTAAAAAAAAAAAGCAAAAGACAAAACATAGGGTTAGAAAATTCTTTCTTTGTTGTTGTTTGTATTTTTTACAAGGAACACGAACAACTCAATAGAAGGAGCTCCAGAAATATAAAGAACACTTAAAATCAATAAGAAAAGACAATCTGATAGAAAATAGGCAAAAAGGTATGAAGAAGTAATTCAAGAAAGTTAAAAACTGAACAAAAAACAAACATGAAAATACATATAATCTCACTAATAATAATGGGAATGCAAATTAATATAAAAAAGACAAAATCACATGGGCAAAAACTTAAGAATTTTAACAACAGTAAGATAAGAATGTGGAACAAGAAGAACTAATAATCCTCTGCAGTTCAGAGGGCAAATTAGCACAAACACTTTGGAGAGAAATTTGACAATTTAGGAAAAATCAAATGAACGACTATTCTATGACCTAGAAATTTCACTCATAAATATGTAGAAAATAAAGGTTTGTGTGTGTGTATGTGTGTGTGTGTGTGCATTCATACATAGGTGTTTGGCAGGGAAAGACATTGAGACATGACTGGTATATGGATAAATATATAGGTAATAAAATTATAAAAATGGCATGGGGGTGTTAGATATCACATTCAGGGAGTGGATATCTTTGAGAGAAAGGGAGGAAAGTATAATATGAGGAGGAGCCCACAGAGATTTCTTTTGAATATGTGATACATTATTAGGTCGGTAGATGAGTGTACTGTATTTTATTTTCTACACTTATTTTGACATGCCTGAAATATTTCTTAAACCAATGTATGCCTAAAGAATTAAGATAAAGTCATAAATTAATGGATTAGAAACAGAATAGATCAACTAATCCAAGAACTTGGCCTTTTGAAGATAAGTCTAAACACAAATTAAAAACAAAGAAAACACACATATGAGATATTAGCCATGACCAAAGCATACCCTGATAGATGGGATGTTTTAAATTTCTAAAAGGATATCATCTGGTCAGTCTTAGTAAGTATGAGTATTTCAATGAAATAACCATTTTTTAAAGGAAAAACCTAACTCAAAGGCATGTGAGATTTATTGATCTGCTGATGTCATCTAGATAGTCATCTAGAACCCCCTCGTCACATCCTGTGTCAGCCCCAAATCCTTCTTCCAAATACTCTGAACATTTCTGGGTAACCAGGTTCTCTAGGCACTTCTGTCCTTGGGATCCCTGCTGGCACTCTTCTTCATCATGTTGACCAAGACATACAATTTACCCTCCTCCTCGGTTTCTGCCAAAAACTTAGAATCGCTCTTGTCAGTCTTTTGAAATGAGAAAGGTTTTACCTAAAATTGGATGACTAAGTTCAATGTCTTCAAACAAAATAGTAGACATAAATGTCATTTGGCCACCACATCACCAGGGACATTTCCTTAGCTGTATTCCAGACAGCTCTCATTTCCCACTGTCTTCTTGGCTTCTCCATCTTTCCTCTTCCTTCTGCATACTCTGTTTTCTTCTTTCTCTGGATTGCATCGAACAATAATTCCTCTTGTTGTCTCACATATGTAGGTAATAACTTCTTAATTCCTGCTAACACCCATGCCTCTGGGTCTCATGACCTCTACCAATGCCTCTTCAAGGTATTTCCCAAATAAACAGTAGAATCTCTCTAAATGAGACTCAAATGACTGATGCTAATATGCTATATTTTTCACTTGATAGTTATGGTTGCCAAAATATACCCAAGAAGTTGTAAAACAGTATGCATTATCAGTAGCATTATCTCAAATGTGAATTATGTACATACTCTAAGAGAATAATTTATGTCATTGTACATGTGTGTGCATACATGTACACATGTGCACTTTAAGGTAGTAAGTTATTTGCAGAGATATTAACTTTATTAATAGTCATATTATATTTTTAAATATTGTTTAGGTAATTTAAAAATGACATTAGAATAAATAAAAAATATAAGCATAGTATTCCTTAAATAAAGAAGACAAAATATCTATGCTTTCTGTCCATGCAGTTTCTATCACATACCTAGAGAAAATATTGATAGCCACCATTCTCCCTCCAGGCAAGATCATGCTGACCTGGCATCATGGGGCTTAGGCAGATGGAGTGTGCCCTATTCATGAGGTCTATGCCCTGTCCTATTTCTCTGAAAGCCTTCAGAGTACATCTTCCTATATAACCCTAGTGCTGTTCTGCTGTGTTTCCTGGAATCTATATTTTTACTGTAGTTGAATTTCTGTCCTTTGGGGAGTTGCTTTGTCTCATATTGATTCTTCAAGATGTCTTGCAGTGTTTCCCCCTGAAGTCAATTGCCTACAGAACTAGTGTACACCCACAGGTATTCATTCAATGGAGAGTAAGCAACCATAATTCTGTACTGACACCCTGAAACTGTAGCAAGGAATAAATTCCAGGTCTTTCTCTATGTGCTATATATGTCCCTGTTCCTATATTATTTCTCTTCCCTAATAATTAGCAAAAGTTACATTTTCCCATGGAACCATTCCTGAAACCCTGGGCGAGCATAGCAGCCCTACAACATATTCTCAGAGAGATCTTCACTTAAGCTTTTATAAAAATTAACTCCATTATTATTTAAGGTCCACGAGAGCAGGATCATGTTCCTCTTGTTTATTGCTATATTTCTGATGGATGAAGGGATGAATGGATAGATGGCTGTCATTCAGCCATCTTAGAGCTTCATCTTTGACTCTAGCACTGGTTCACATAACAAAACAAACAGCAAATAAACAAAAACAAAACAAAAACAAAAGAACAGTTTAGCCAGTGTTTTCACCAAAATAAATTCTGTCTCCAGTGGGAAAGATCTAAAGGAAATTAAAAGTATCTTAATAATATCAGGGTAGCAATTTAATAGGAATCCAATATCAAGATTAAGAGAATTTCAACCAAAGATTTTTCTTTATTCTCTTCTACTCTGGTTTGTTTTTTCAGGAAATGTGCACAAAGGAAAACATGAGTCTTTTCCCTGTCATTACTTCTAATGACTTTGCATCAAATTCCTCTGTTTTGTGATGATTCTGCAAATCTCTACCTAATTTATGTTGATGGCTGCACACTTATGTGGCTCCTTCCTATATCATCACACCGCACTAGCCCTCACGTGAATATATCCTTGGAGTGTCCCTCTCTGAATACGTTAGTGGTCACATTTTCTCACCAGATTTATCAGTTTGGTTCTCCATATATCTATGATTACTTAATTCCTCATACTATTTCCTGAATTATCACACCCCAGATGTGAGAAGGCTATCCTTCCTATCTTGTAATTCACGGTCTGTTCTTTCCTTCTTAACATTTTTTCTCTTGAAAATAGTTCCTTAATTACAGGTAATGTCTTCAAACAAAAAAGTCTCCTGACTATTCTCCTTTTTCTCCATCTCCCCTGCCCTTGGTCTCTGTATGTCCAGACTTCTCCAAGGCCATCCCGCATAATATCCATTTCCTAGCTTACCCAAATTGATCCTTTCTGAAGACATTCTTCTTTCCAAAACCTCCAAAAGCTTCTTATTGCCTTAGAAAGTATTACATAAAATTCTCCATGTTTAACTAGGCATTCTCTAAAGGAGCTATAGTATTTACGCATAACCTATCTCCCTTCAATCCTTAATATTGATAATCATGCTAATGCTGAATTTACTTCCACTATTGACCTTTACAGAATGGCACTCCATTCTGCTGTCTTCAGATCCAAATCCTATTAACTTTGCCTTGTTCAGTTCCATATATACCATGAAGCTTTCCTTTTAGCCCAATTTTTGTTTATATGAGCTGCTGTAGTATTTTATATGTGATACTAGGCCATTAATCTAAATGTTTCATATGTATTAAATCTACCTGTCAAAGGCAACTGTTTAACTTCTTTATAGAAATATATATTAGAGTTCTGTATTCCCTTTTATACCCACAACAGTGCCATGGACTTAGCAAAACCTAGTAAGTTTAGTGTTGACTGAAACATAAAGACGACTTCTTTCCCTCATTGAATTGTTGAAGGTGGATATTATAAGAAAAGAAAGGGATTGAATTAGGAAGACAGTAGGGAAACAGTGCAAAGTAAATGAACAAGACAGATTTGAAGACTAAAGAGTTTTGAAGACTATTTTCAAGTCTGAGCCAATGTTACTATGACCAAGCTTATCAATAACCAGCAACAAATTAGCTTCCCACCTGCCATGTTAAGGAAGCATTTGGAGCTCAAAGAGAGTGAATAGTAGCTTCAGCTAATGCTTTAACACAAAAACACCCTTCTATTTATTGATATCATTTTGAGAATCCCTAGTTGCTGTCTGGGCAGGCTTTCATGTCACACCTGTGAAGGAAAGTGAGGGTAAGGACTATGAACACGGACATAAGAGGATGGGTAGAGAGAAATACCCTGCTGAATCTAACAGTAATACAACTAGGAATAGAAACCAGGTCCCATGCCTTACCATCTGGTGTTCTATCAGCTAGACCACACTGTCTCTCTACATTGCCAACCTGGATTAATGACTGTGCATATGACATAATTCTTGTCTTCATCTTTCTGTGTTGTTGAAGATGGGACACCCCTTCCATCAGGCATGGTGGAAGTTTCTGTCTATATATACAAATTTAAAATTAGTAATATTGCTTCTTTATATACAAGAAGACAATGACTAAACAATTGATTTGTTTATTTCTGTGTTCTAAGAAAATCAAGAAATTATTTGGTGTTAGGGAGATACTAAATTACAGATAATCTAAAAGAACGTATTTTGAGAACTGGATATTCTTTTGTATTAACATCTATACATCTATGTCTCTCTGCTAAAGTCCAAGCTAATTTATTCAACAAAGCAGGATTATGTGCACACAGGACTCCTGCAGCTTCATGTTTCTGCCAAACCATGATTACAGAGATGAGAATGCTGGTCCCTGCCATCCAGTGTTCTAGCCCGCATGTGCACAGTCTTGAGTGGGTGCACACTCACATACGTTGCTTACCGGTGTTCAGAAACTGTACAACTTAGACTGAGATGAGTATTTTCTGTGTAATTCAAGGAAACTGAAGGTTTAAGATCATGTAAAATATACTTGGCTTATTTACCAAACCAGGGATCTATTTGGAGTTACAAAAAGGAGGCAATCCCTGATACACTAGCATTTCAACCTTTACTCTTTCAAATATCTGTGTACTTCAGACTGACTGTTATACAAAAACTTCCCACAACCCACATTAGCTAACTTATGCAAAGGATTTTCAGTGGTGGCAATTGTAAACATGTCTGCAGAAATAAAGCAGAGCTGAAAACTATACAAGGTGATGAGTGGCAGGGAGGCTGGGTTAATTGTCTGAAATCATTTTTCATAAGTATTAGAGTCTTTCCTTTACACCTTTATGTATTGTCTCAATTATCCAGCTTGATAAAGAGAAGAATTATGGAAAACAAATTCTTTACTTGACAGGAATTAAGGGTGGAGGCAGTGTCAGTGATTGAGAAGGGATACCATAAAATATGAATCATTCAACGGACACCGAAAGTGAGCAAGTGCCAAGAGATGGTGTATTTCAGGGAGGTACTCAATAGCCGATCTTAGGGAACATCCCCTGGGTTTGGTCTCTAGAAAGTAACGGGGTTTTCTGCTTCTCTTGTTCACTGCTGCCTTCTTCCTAAACATGATTTGCCCTACTCCTCACTTCTTCTTTTTAAAGAAAAAATAGGATTTTATATTCCCCTCAGTAGTGAATTTGAGCTAGACATCATACATAAAACACCAAGGAGAACTATTTCAGCTCCTGATTAATTCACTGAAGTGTAAAATGGGGCAAAAGGTCTGGCAGTGATCCAAATAGAAAAGAAATCTCGAAAGATAAAAAAAGATATAAAATCTCATTTGGGAATATAAAGCTGTGTAAGGAAGGCTTTGGGAAGAGGAAGGCGACATAAAGGGGCAAGTGTGATCGGTAAGAAAAAAATAACAGTTAAAAACTAAGTTCTAGAATTTAGGAGGAAAGACCATTGGGAAGGAAATAGAAAAGTATAAAGTAAACAGATGAACATAGGACGAGAATGTTTATAAAATACTTGTGAGTATCCTGAATAAGAAGAGAAATACTACATTTGTGATAGAAGAGAATAGTAAAAGACAACCTACAGAATGGGAGAAGATATTTGCAAATGATGTATCAGATAAAGGGCTAGTATCCAAGATCTATAAAGAACTTATCAAATTCAACAGCAAAGAAACAAACAATCCAATCATGAAATGGGCAAAAGACATGAAGAGAAATCTCACAGAGGAAGACATGGACATGGCCAACACGCACATGAGAAAATGCTCTGCATCACTTGCCATCAGGGAAATACAAATCAAAACCACAATGAGATACCACCTCACACCAGTGAGAATGGGGAAAATTAACAAGGCAGGAAACCACAAATGTTGGAGAGGATGCGGAGAAAGGGGAACCCTCTTGCACTGTTGGTGGGAATGTGAACTGGTGCAGCCACTCTGGAAAACTGTGTGGAGATTCCTCAGACTTAAAAATAGACCTGCCCTACGACCCAGCAATTGCACCGCTGGGGATTTACCCCAAAGCTACAGATTCAGTGAAACGCCGGGACACCTGCACCCCAATGTTTCTAGCAGCAATGTCCACAATAGCCACACTGTTCAAGGAGACTCGGTGTCCATTGAAAGATGAAAGGATAAAGATGATGTGGTTTATGTATACAATGGAATATTCCTCAGCCATTAGAAATGACAAATACCCACCATTTGCTTCGACGTGGATAGAACTGGAGGGTATTATGCTGAATGAAATAAGTCAATCGGAGAAGGACAAACATTATATGGTCTCATTCATTTGGGGAATATAAAAAATACTGAAAGGGAATAAAGGGGAAAGGAGAAAAAAATGAGTGGGAAATATCAGAAAGGGAGACAGAACATGAGAGACTCCTAACTCTAGGAAACCAACAAGGGGTGGTGGAAAGGAAGGTGGGCGGGGGGGAAGGGTGGGGGTGACTGGGTGACAGGCACTGAGGGGGGCACTTGATGGGATGAGCACTGGGTGTTATGCTATATGTTGGCAAATTGAACTCCAATTAAAAAAAAAAAAAGAAGAGAATGGTGCTCTGGGGAAGAGAGAGCATATTATTTAAGAGCCCTATATTTAGGCCAGCGAAAAAGTCATTGTCCGAGGTCTTTAAAATTATCAGAGGAGTATCTTGCTGGGTTATTATTGCTTGATTACTGATAACTGTAAACAGAATTTTTAAAAAAGATTTTATTCATTTATTCATGAGAGATGCAGAGAGAGGCAGAGACACAGGCAGAGGGAGAAGCAGGCTCCCTGCAGGAAGCCGGATGTGGGACTCGATCCCATGATCCCGGGATCACGACCTGAGATGAAGGCAGATGCTCAATCACTGAGCCCCCAGGCACCACCTGTAAACAGATTTTCTTATGTCATTTCAATGTTTAACTAAAACAAGACCTAAAATAAAATGGTGAAGGAAAATATTGGGAAAAGGGAACCCTCGTAATATAATTCCGCCTCCATCTCATCCCACCACTGTGCACAGCACAGAGCCTATCCATCTGCAGTGAAATAGACTGAAAGCCTAAGCTAGCTGGCCCATGAGCTCCTTCCCCCCTCACCTCTTCCTCCCTCACCTCCCCTTGTCTCTACTGCTTCCCACCTCTTTGCTTTCCAGCTACATTGACCCATTCTCTGCCTCCCTCTGGGGAACCAGCCACCACTCCCTCATCTTTCCTCAGTTCCTTCTTCTCAATGGGAATGGCCATTTTCCTCCTCCCCTTCCTTCACATGTCATAGCTTTGGGCCTATTTCTATGTTGTCCCAACAATCCAAGATGTGTTTGTTGTTTCTACTCTCAGAAGATCCACTAGTACATGCCTTCCCTAGATTGGATTTAGTTTATTCTTGTCAATCCATTTTTGGTGCCCTGTGTTTCATTTCATAAACTAAGACTGTAATAAGTAGTGTGAATGTAGAGTCCCTCTTTGATACTATATAGCCTTTTCCAGGTTGACTAGCTGGGTGCTGACTGACAAGCAAGGCTTAATACAGGACTGCTGTTTCATTAAATAAGAAGACCGCTATCGGGATCCCTGGGTGGCGCAGTGGTTTAGCGCCTGCCTTTGGCCCAGGGCGCGATCCTGGAGACCCCGGATCGAATCCCACATCGGGCTCCCAGTGCATGGAGCCTGCTTCTCCCTCTGCCTATGTCTCTGCCTCTCTCTCTCTCTCTCTCCTCTGTGACTATCATAAATAAATAAAAATTAAAAAAAAAAAAAAGAGGCCCTTAGCACACAATGCCTGTCACACAGGTCTTAGCTCCTTTAGTCCTCATGAGAATGCTGAGTTTAGGTTCGATTTTTTTTTTTTTTTTTTTTTTTTTTTTTGCATCCCCACCTTCCAGGTGGAAAATCTGAGATGGCCAGGAAGTGGACAGGCTTAGACAGGCAGGTCTTCTTTCTTCGTGCTCTGAGCCAATGTTCTTCTGCCTTTTTTTTTTTTTTTTTTGACATTTTAAGTATAGTTTAATTAACTTTTGCCTTATTCTTAAAGAGTTCCTTCGATGGGAATAAAGAAAGAATTTTATATCTGAAGGATAGAAAAACTCTTATGAGCACGTGTAATGTCTCCTCAACCTGAAAATCAGGAAAGGATAATAAATAGCAAAGATCAGATAAAAATACTTCTATTATAATGGACACCATATTGCAAGTGCATTTGAAATTAGCAAGGCCTAACATTTATTTCCTTGACATTTTTCTTCCAAAGAAATCACAGTACTTCATTGTCAGTTGAAACAGGGGAAGAATCTCAGGGAAGAATCCTTCACATCATAATAGGACCATTGATGATAATGTCTCTCATTTCTTTCCAAATCCATAAAGATGCATTTCCTGATGAGTGACTGAGCTTGGGGTCCAAGTCCCTGCTCCGCTGTGTCAGATATAGTTGGACACAAACTCGAGATTGTACATAAACCCTCGTGTGTTTGCATGGGTGTCGGCTTCTTGGTGGTTTCTCAGATTCGCAATCTTGGGTACAACAGTACTGAGGTTCTGAGGAGTCCCTTCTGATGTGGACGTGGCCCCCAAAGGCGCCTCTAGAGTCCTCCACGGGATCCTGTGGAAGCCTGGCCCCTGAGAATGTGGTCGTGGCCCCACGTGATGCTGAGTCATAGTCAGTGGGTCCTGAGGACACCAAGTCTCCTGTCACTGAGGACTATGCCTCACATCCTCTGGAAGCCACGCAGCATGTCCTCAGGAGGCCGGGGGCTCCTGTCAGCGTGAATGTGGGCCCACATCTTCCTGAATCATCCCCGCATGTCCTGAGGGGTTCCAGTGGCTCCTATCAGCCTGGATGCGGGCCCACAATTTCCTGAGCCTACCCGCGGGTCGGGAGGTCGCCCAGGGGCTCCTGTTAGGGTGGATGTGGGCCCACATCTTCCTGAAGCCTCACCGTGGGTCCCTAGGAGACCGGAGCTCCTGTTAGCGTGAACGTAGGCCAAGGTCCCCCTGAAGACTCCCCGTGGGTCCTGAGGAGGCTCATCAGCGTGGAGGTGTCTAAGCAGCGCTGAGCATTTATACTGCGCCAGGTTTGGAGCTGGAGGCCTGATGTTTGAAATCATAATCATAAGAATCATCATCCCAATAACACCTTTCCTTTCCTTTTCTTTCTTTTCCTCATCCCTTCGTCCCTTCCTCCTTCCTATTTTTCTGAGAGAAAACTTAGTTAAGTACCATCAACCATCATTTGAAAGCATTTAAACGTTTCTCTATGTGTTGCATTTTATACATCAAGGTTAAACTGATGCGAATTTTAAGCCTGCATAAGGTAGGCAGTGACTTGATCTGTGTGATATTTTTAAAATAGAAGTTATTTTACTCAAATGCTAAATATATGTTAAACCTGTAGCTTTAAACACTTACATCAGATTACAGAGTTTGTACATCTTTCCAGGCAAACTAAAACCTTCTAAGTCAATGCAACACTTGGAATAATTTACTCAGCTAGATCCTGGACTCAGTTATCAGTGGCTTCAGAACCTTATTCAGAAATGCCTGGTGAACAGAAACAACAGTTTCTGCCCTGCTTTTAAGCTCTGCTTACTTTGGGGTATCTTTTTTTTTTTTAATTTTTATTTATTTATGATAGTCACAGAGAGAGAGAGAGAGAGGCAGAGACACAGGCGGAGGGAGAAGCAGGCTCCATGCACCGGGAGCCCGACGTGGGATTCGATCCCGGGTCTCCAGGATCGCGCCCTGGGCCAAAGGCAGGCGCCAAACCGCTGCACCACCCAGGGATCCCACTTTGGGGTATCTAGTGGCATTATGAAGTATGGGTCCTCCAGGTTGCAATCTCCATGACGCTGGGAAAATCACAAACTAAAATCTGAGTTTCTCATTTGTGTCTTAAATTTGGCTAAACATTTTTATAGCATGACAGTCACGGACCTATTGTATATATATATCCTTTGGGTCAGGCATGTGCTCAGTCTTTTTACTTCTTTACTATAGCTAGTTAACAGGCCTCTCAAGCTATACGTTTTCATTTGATTATTCACATTCTTTTTAGTGATTGGTTGGTATTCATTTTAAATTTTTATGACAGGAAAAAAGACTTAATGCTTGGATACCTAGATTTAAGAGGCAAAATCTTCAATTACTTGTATGTTTTAATTTTTGTCTCATATCCTAAGATTAATTCAATATTTACAAGTATTTTCTTCTAATGTTATTGATTTATTTGTAACATTTAATAATCCAGCTCAGATTGCATCTGTCTATCTCTCCACCTATCTATCTTGGTATGATGAAAGGCAAAAACACAATTTGTTTTGCCGCATGTGGCCAATTAATTGACATTGGTAGTTTGCAGTATTTTTGACTCTTGTATTCCAGGATCTGTTTTAGGGTTATCTGTTCTGTTCCCTTGATCTGTCAGCTGATTTTTATGCCAATATCACACTGTTTTTAATTATTGGCTCTTAGAATAGAATAGAATAGAATAGAATAAATCTTCTTGTCCCAGTATTTAATTCTTCTTTTTCATTATTTTGGACAGTCCCCCACTGTTTATTTTTTTCAGATTATTTTTGAATCATTTTTCCAAAGTTACGCAACAAATTCCATTGGGATTATGTTTGGGGACTGCATTTTGAAGATACAAACTGATTTGGGAATAATTGGCAGCATTACAATATTTAATGTTCTCCAGAGGGTAATCTAAACTTTATGTCTGTGAAATGCGAAACCTGTTTCCTTTCTGATATTATTAATTTAGGGAAAATGGCCTTGAATGAATCTCAAATATTCCAATACTGCTTGTCTGGTTTATGGATAAGCAGGATCTTTAGCTTCTCCCTCATATCACAGCCTGATGTTCATGATAGTACTTACACCTTCTCTGAGGCAAACGAGTGGGAATCCAAAGATGAAGCTAGGCCAATAGTTCCAGGGACAGGCCTGGTCAAGAAGGGGACTGGCGTACCTAAATGTGCAGAGGACTCCTCTATGTCTGGCCAGGGTATCTGCCCATGAGGTCACTAATCATGTCTGCTTTTTCTGATACGTTCCTCTGCCCCTTGGCTGTCTCTCTCCCATTTCCTCCACCCTGCCAGTCACAGGCACATTAGCTTAATATGTATTTGAATTGAATTAGGGTATCAAAGGACGCTTAGCCTTGGGGCTTCAGGGTTGGCTTTTTCTGTGTTAATGAAAGGGCACACCAGAAATAGGGAATCAAAAATAAATTTAGGGTCTAATTCCAAGGGAAACTGTATGCCTTTAATAACTTTTTTATTATTTAGAAGAGGTTTCATTGCCTCTTCATTGCCATTTCTGTCGAAGTTCCCTGGTTTACCTTTTTTGGTGTTAGGGATTAAAATTTTTTAAAGGAAAACATTTCCCACCAGTCACCTTTTCCTCCCTATGAACACTCTCTCCTTTCTGATGAAAATAATCTTATTTCCAGGAGACAGCTGGGAAGATACACAAGCTCAGCCATCAACAGATTGCAGGCCTTGTGGTTGAAGAGGTTGAGAGGTCTGTGGGTTTCATTTCTGTTCTCCCACAGTTCCATCAATTGTTGGTAATGAATGTGACACCATCAGTCTCTGATGTCAGTCCACGATGGTGATGAGAAATAAATAGCTTTTAAAATGCAAGTTTGGGTTTCAGAGATCGGGCAGATCCAGGTGTAGGGGCAGTGGATTGCATGGTTCCTGTCTGTTATGCCTGGTTCTTGTATCTCTGCAATCTCCTCCTGATGTTCGTTAACCCAAAATTGTTCTCAAAAGTGTCTGGAAACTCAATCTAAGGAGTGTTACTGATACAGACACTTCCTCCAAATGGTTGCATTTAAAAACATCCATTTATGTATGATCTGCATGTCCATTGTATTTATTTTTTTTTATTTTTCAAAGATTTTATATATGTATTCATGAGAGACACACAGAGAGAGGCAGAGACACACGCAGAGGGAGAAGCAGTCTTCCTTCAAGGAGCCCGATGTGGGCCTTGATCCTGGATCCCGAGATCACGCCCTGGCAGACGCTCAACCGCTGGGCCACCAGGCATCCCCGTTATGTCCATTTTAAATGTTTACATATGTAATGTTTATAATAGAAAGTTGGCACTATATTTTCACACAGCTTCAAATATTCCACACCTTTCAAAATGAGAAGTGAGCTAATGAAGTCTTCCATTGTTAAACTATTGTGTCAATATAGCAAGAGAGACAAGAGACAGTGAGAATTTGGGTTGATGTCCTCCCTAATCTGATCTGCTATTCATTTCCTTAGGGTGACTCTCAGAGTTAAGCAAGTCAGAGTCAGGTTTACCTGAGTGTCAGGTCTGCTCAGCCCAGAGCATTGGTGAGTGTGTGCTGTGTAAATAGGGGAGAGCAATCCAGGGGCAAGCAATATGATGGCTCTTCAGAGTAGTCTTCAATTACAGGTTGGTTATTGTGTAGCCAATCTGCTTACTATTCCAAAAGTATTGCCTTGTCTCTTTAGATGCCTGATGTTCTATTGCATTTTCTCAACCTTCCACAGCCACTGCTTGTTTTAGATCTATTTTTCATGACAGGATGATAGCTCTTTCTCCTTGCTCTTGCTTCAGAAAAATGCTGTGAAAAATGTTTCATAAGATTTTCTTTTTTTTCCTCTTTTTAAATTTTTTTGGTTTGCCCTTTGGGTAACTCCCATATACTCCTTTCACATGCAGCATGAGATTAGTTTTTTTTTTTTTTAAATTACACTGCATGTCAGTTATGTATTAGAGTAATCTGTCATCTTCACATTAGAAACACTGAACGCTGGCTCCAACAGCTGGTTCTGTAGAATGTATATGTTTCAGAAAGTATGGTAATGGGTGTTACATGAACAGTGTCAGGGCATTATTCTTAATATGACATTCTAAGTTATTACCAGACATCCCAGTGTGGCATTAGGAGGTGATTCTGTGGTTAAAACAGAAGAACGTTCGCACAGCTTCCAGGCAGAAGCAAACATAAAGACTAAACACGTATTGCTTCTACTAGGTTTTAAAGCCAATGTGAATAGCGGCAGCAACTTGGACTTACATCACAACAGTTTGGGGCCCTATATAATGTTTTCTTTCCATTTTATAAATAAATAAGTAAATATATGACATATTTATCCCCTACCTCTCCTTGCTCCTTGTGGTTGGTCAGTGTTCAGGTTGGACAACTACCAAAATGGAGATCTGTAATTCTTCTTGGACCTTCCCTAAAGGTGGGAGCCCAATGGCAGCTTTATAATAGTATCTATTATTAACGTACATCCATTTCGCAAAGAAAGAATCCATGCCAGGGAGCACTCCAAAGAACCCAGTCACATTTTATTTTAAGGAGGCTGGTATTTAAGACGTCAAAATAAAATAGCTCACACAGCTGAAAGGAAAGCAAGTGAAAAGCAAGGAAATGAAATGATGCAATCTGAACTTCCAGCATAGCTAACCCAGGGGCTCTACTCACACAACCAAAGCTCTGTGCCATTCAGGAAACAGTTCTTTCTGTAGTAGTATGGATCTTGAAACGAGTAGTTGTGGAACCCTGAAGACATCAAGTGGTAAAACACAAGCTTCAGGGATCCCTGGGTGGCGCAGCGGTTTGGCGCCTGCCTTTGGCCTAGGGCGCGATCCTGGAGACTCGGGATCGAATCCCACATCGGGCTCCTGGTGCATGGAGCCTGCTTCTCCCTCTGCCTATGTCTCTGCCTCTCTCTCTCTCTCTCTCTCTCTCTGTGACTATCATAAATAAATAAAATTAAAAAAAAAAAAAAAACACAAGCTTCATCCATCCATTCCCCCACATTGCTTGCAGATGGTCATATACAGGTGCAAATAGTGGGCTCGATCATTAAATACAGCTGCATGTTGCAGTCATTTCGTGGTGTGTTTCTGAGTACAACCAGCATCTATACCATGCTAAATACACAAGATCACAAGTGAAATTTATAAATATCTCACTCACTCATGTACCCATGTGATTTTTTTGTTAATCAGGTAAGGTATTTAAAATAAATATATGTATTTAAAATCCTCTTATTACCTGACCTTGTTGTCAGTTCACAGATATGAAGTGTATGAAGGCTTTTCTAAAATACCCTACGTGGTCATGACTTGTACCCATGTAAGGAGATCAATGCAATCTCACTTTCTTTAAAATGAGATATTTTAGGGGTGCCTGGGTGGCTTAGTCAGTTAAGTGTCTGCCTTCAGCTCCTGGGATGAGCCCTATGATGTCTGGCTCCCTGCTCAGAAGGGAGCCTGCTTCTCCCTCTGCCCCTCCCCCATTTATTCTCTTTCTCTCTTTCTCTCTTTCAGAGCAGATTCCCCACTAAGCAGGGAACCCCTTGTGGGACTCAGATCCCAGGACCCTGGGATCATGACCTGAGCCAAAGGCAGATTCTTAATTGACTGAGCCACTCAGGCTCTATAAAACTAGATGTTTTAATTAGTCTGAGGCAAACATGAAACTGATGTCTTACCCATAATGCCTAGGCAATCCAAGAAAGATTCTCTCGTTCACAAAGTGTATTTCCCTTACTATTAATTTATAATCTAACATTTCCTTTTTATTATATATTTGATGTGAGTTTTCTATTCTTAGAAATATTTGAAATTTTCTTTCCCTCATACCACAGAGATGTAAACATACAAATCTCTCAGGTTGTGACAATTATTTGAAAAACTGCATTTTGTTTATCTTATTCATAAATTAATATTCAATAGCATGATAATTACAAAATTAGGATTGTATCTCTTATTTCTTATATGTCTAGCAGTTTTAGAGCACGATTATATTTTAGGTATTTTAATTTTAATCGTGAAACTTAAAAATAAGCCACATATCATTTGACATTTATATAATATCCTGATTCTAACTTGAACTATTATATGTGAATATGCACAGAATCATACATCTTTTCCAGATACCTATTTGCAGAAGTATCAATGCATTGATTATACCATTTTCCACATCTTGGAATCAGTTAATCATTTCTTGGTATCCATCCATCTCATTAACCTTAATTGGTATTTTTATTTGGTCTTACCATACTGAGTATATGGCACTATGCTAAGTGCATGAAATGGTTTAACTTTAATTAAATAATTTGAGTCAATAATATTGTGCATGTATGCATGCACACACCACACACACACACACACACACACACACAGCCATACTGACCTAGTGGACTCTGTATACAGTGTAGTCCTGGCCTAATGGTCTAGTAGTCTCTGGGGATGCAGGTGAACCTTCCTCTGTTACGAGTGAACATGTAACAATGGTATTTGGTGAGCACAGAAGCATTTTTACCAGTTGCACTGCACATTGGCATCTATATCATGGTATCAGAAGGATATATATAGAGGTCATTTGGCTTCTCGATTTTCAGAGGTCATGCGTCAGTTTCATATGTATATTTTATTAAATTTGAAAGATTCATAAGCTACAACCCCCCAAACTCCAAAGAATTCACATAGTTTTTTGTATTTTTAAAAAATAATTAAAAATTATTTCAATGTTATGACAAGATTTCACAATTTCTTTATCAATAGTATCCATCAATCCATCACTGAAGTCTCACAGAAGGTGTGCTGCTTCGGCATGGAACTTTCACTGAATATATTTATTCTTTCAGTTACTCCATATTTTGCATGAAAGGCATTCCTACCAAATCCTTTGAGTTGTTTTCAGAACTTGGGAGGCAAGATATCACATCACACTGAAACAACAAAAAGATTGAAAAATAATTTTCACATTAAAAAAACCCTTCTCTTCTACTGTCCCTATCCCTGTTTATATACAACAAATAATAAAAACCAAAGGCATGCTTAGATAAGTATAGTTATTAGTCACCTAGCAGTTAAACCAGCACAATTTCTTTGAAACATCAGTGAATAGTTGTCATTTGGTTGATAATTTACATTCCTGATGCTGTAGCCCAGCCCAGTCTTTAAATCTTCACATTTGCTTTTAACCTCTTAGTTCAAGTTAAATGCAGTTGTTAATGTGGAGCAAAAAAATCCAACTGGAAAATGTGAATCCTTGGTTGGAGTTAGGGAAGAGAGGAATAATAGAGTCATTGGCTAAGGAACAGCAAGTAAGTTAGATCATAAGGTATAGCAGGTTGCTTAATTGTAATCTTAATGTCCTCGTGCTGTTTTTTTTATTAATGGCCAATACTGAGGAATGTTTCAGCTAAAAATTTATGCATGACACATCTCCATGGGACATGAGAATACTCTTGATTTCCTTTCTCAAAGAGGATATTCCATTTTTACTAGTTTGTAGGTATGTTGCATTTCTGTTCTCTTCAAGTAAGCCAAGAAGTGCAGATAAATTAATGTAAAAAAAAAATGGCCTCCCTCTATGGACTGAAAATATTTTTGTATTGCAGATTTTAAATCTTGTTTTATGATTCTTCCATTAAATCAAGGTAATAAAAAAACAAGTACAATTAGTATATGATCTAAATGGAGTAAATTAACCCTTGCTTTCAGGTTAAAATAGTACATGGAAAATAGTACTTGAAAAAACAAAATGCAAAATAGTGTGCTGTGCACCAAGGGACTGCCTGAGAAAGCTCAGGAATTGGTTCAGCCTCAGCAAACAGTATCAGTTTGTCTTATATTCTGTGAAAGAAACAGGATAGAGTAAAAGACATTTCTACCACCTCTAAAACACCTGCTATGGAAACCACTGTTTATCTGCTCTGAATTCTTTGAAATAGAAGGGAAGAACAAGCTTTAGGTTTATTGATCTGTTTGTTTTATTGTTCCTGAGATTCAGCGAAGTTACAGATTTTGTATTTATAAACTCGTTGCAGATCTTTCCCCAGTAATACAGATGATCTCAAAGAAGCAGCCCCACAATGGGGGAGTTCAACAGTGGCTTGCGTAAAATCCCACGTGCCTTTCTATGTCTTCTGAGAAGAAAAGATGCAGTAAAAGTCTGTGAGACCTCACACCCCACACAACCTGGCTCCACCAGCCAAGAAGATCTCTGGTCTCAGCCTCCCTGAACCCTGGATGCCATGCTTGCCATCTGATACCACAGTTTTGCTAGACCAGCTTCAAGTTGTTAGTAAAACATAGGGATATTGGTTCATTCCTGTTGTTATTAAAATTAGGTTGGCAGGGGGAAATATGTGAATGGCCTTTTGAAGGTCAAGCTATTTCTGTCTGTAGGGAAGTAGTATGCTCAGAGCCAGAATAAGAAATAGGTTAGCCGAGCTAAGACCTGGGCACTGAAATGCCACTAAGGCCACTATAGCATGATTGAAAATGCTGGGAGCTGCAGCAAATTGCATTTTCTAGAACTCCTCTCAGAGAGGACTGCTAATGATTGGAAGAAATGCCTTGATAAGCTGCTTGCTTACCCTTATAGCCCCAGCTAAGCAGGGGCCCTAAACCTAGTAGGTGCTAAATAATATTCATGAACCAGAAATGATTGGAAGCTTGACCTCAGAGGCATGTTCAAGTAGGAAATGATCACTTGATGATCTCTAAAACACTCTCTAAAGAGAGGTCACTGGAAGGGACATTTCTTTTCTTCCAAAATGCCTTTAAAGAACGTGTGTTCCGTGAATAGGAATGTAAGCTAAATGACTCTAGACAGTAGAGGAGAGGCTGATTTCTGAACCAGCACATCTCTGCTCTTGCCCCTCTCTCAGTGTTCATCCTGTCTGCTAATACATACTTGTACTCAAAGAATATCAGTTTGAAGGAGTGTCAAATTATTAGTTAGCCCTATGTGTCTACATTTAATTTGGTCCTAAAAGTGATACTATAAATTTGAACTTGCTTACAGGTATATTTTTTGGAATTCTAGGCTCAGCTCATCCCGGTGTCTGGACAAGAAGTATTGTCAGATTTATGAGTCAATGGCTCATTTTGTTCCAGTGAAACCCTCCCCACTCTCACCCCCACCCCACATACATACATAAATAAACACTGCTGCAGGGGGTGAGAGCTGGCACATTGGTTCCACTGAGATAATCAGTGGAAGTCCTTTATGTAATATAGCCTGGAGGACATTTTTCATTAAAATTTTATTAGAAATGAATTCAAACTTTATATCTGAGAAATGAATTTCTTTCTGGACATCAGATATATTTAAGTCTAAGGTAAAAATGATTGAAAGGTATATGTGTGATGTCACAGTACACAGTACACATTTGCACCACTACATTTCAATGCTTTAAAATAATCAGTACCCAGTAAAACATCCACTTTATTTAACAAAGTCTGAGTATGCACAAGATGACTGAGATGCTTCAGTGGTAATCATGTAACCTTGCTCTCTGCAGTCCTTATTAAAAACATTTAGCCATCAAGATATGGTGGGGCATACCATCACCATGTATAACTGACTTTCGAAATTTTCTCTACAATAATTGCACAGGTTGGATTTAAACAACAAATGATTTTTTTAATCTTTTTTTTTTTTTTATGATAGTCACACAGAGAGAGAGAGAGGCAGAGACATAGGCAGAGGGAGAAGCAGGCTCCATGCACAGGGAGCCTGACGTGGGATTCGATCCCGGGTCTCCAGGATCCCGCCCTGGGCCAAAGGCAGGCGCTAAACCCTGCGCCACCCAGGGATCCCCTGATTTTTTTTTTTTTTAAAGAAATAAAGCTTCAATGCTTTAAAGAGCATCGTTCTTTAGATGTTTCCCATGATGGGATTCCTAAATGAAGTTCCTTCTACCGTACAATCAGAAGCCATGATATGTGTTACATATACATCAAAGACTCAAATATAGCCAAGCTATAATTCTTATAAAAATGCTTTATTGGTGAAATTCAGCCTACATTGCTTCTTCCTTCAGTGCCAGAATTTCTGAACATTAATGAAAAGGGATTAGCTAAATCCTTCATTGAAATGCTAGTGTCTGATTTCCCTGACTTTGGTTTCTGGATTACCACTTTTAAAAACCTCTGACAAGTCAAAGAAGAATGAGGGGCAAAAAGCCTAGTATTCAAAGAAGAAAAGTCAGATAAAGATCAATTTTAAAACATGACCAGATAAACAAGGAAACAGAGAGATAAAACCCTGAATATGTTTCTTTAATTAAATTCTATGTATGCAAATTAGGAATACTGAGACATTTTTATTAACTTTCGGTTTTACTTTCTAGAGTATCCATCTTGCAAAGGCCCTATTTTTGAAGCTGTAGACTTAAAGAGACATGATACTGATAGTGGATGTATGAAAATTGCTTTTATTGAACTAGAGTTAAACTGGGAGAAAAATGAAAAATTCAAAAGGAATCTCTATTTGTTGTTTTCTGTTTCCCTTTGAGATTCAATGATAATATTATCATTTTGGATCAAGAAGGATTGCAATGACTAAGACTATGTGTTTCTATGACTAAGATAATTGATATTCAGTAATTCATGGAGATAACTACCAAGTTTTCCCCCATCATCTTACTCTTTACCCCATGAGCCAGGTGAGTTTCAAGAAAATGCTGATGGCAGTCACTGAATGTACTATTCAGCCAGTTAGTTCTTTGTAGTTATTCACAGAAAATTCCCAGACTGGGTCAAGATAGATTCTTCCAAGGTCAGAGGAATAGAGCCAGGTGAGGTGCAGGTGAGATGCAGGCAACAGCTCACCTAAGCTTCAGGTACCATGTGTGTCTTCTCTGCAGGAGCAGTTCCTTGGCTTGTGACCCCTCATGGCCATTTCCCCTGCACTGAACAGTCCACCACTCTATTCTATCAATTTTTGAAGTTCACTTAGCTATTGCTTGTGAGACTCTTTAAAATTTCTAATTACAGATATTATATGTGTGTGTATGTCTACAATTTTTAATACTGAAAAACCCAGAAAGTAAAGAAGATAAAATTCACGGGGCATCTGGGTGGCACAGTCAATTGGGCATCAGACTTTTGGTTTCTGCTCAGTTCATGATCTCAGGGTCATGAAATCCAGCTTGGCATCTGGCCCCACGCTCAGTGTGGAATCTGCTTGAGATTCTCTCTCTCTCTTCTCCTCCTCCCATTCATTATCTCTCTCTCTCTCTCAACTAAATAAATGACTCTTTGAAAAAAAAGATAAAATTTTCATCAAAGTCCATCACCGACAGTAATCCCCCATGACTTTTTTACATATATTTACATGAATCACTATATATTTACAATAGTTTTTCCATGGATAGGTTGAATTATGAGGCATTCTGTAGCCTAAACTTGTAAAAATGTGTGTGAATATTTTCTCATGTCATTTTACCGTCTATGTCTTATTTCATCTTAGAAATGTACCATATTTTTAAACCAATGCTTATTGTTGGACATTGAGGTTGTTTGAAATTTCATATTATAATAAATAATTCTGGTACAGACATTTTAGGAAATCATTGAGTAGTACACCCATAACATTTTTCTAAGGATAAACCCTGAGATGTAGGTTTTTTTGAAACTGGCTATGTAATCCTTGATGTTGTTATTTCCATGATTTGCAGCTGTGTTACTCAGGGTAGACTAACTGGAATAACAAACAACCTCAAACTCTCAGAACCATAATGCAACAAAGATTTATTTTCTATTCACACAGTCTCATGAGGATATTTCTGGTCAGTGATACTTCTAGGTGGCTCTCCTCCAAGCATTAATCTCAGGATTCAGGCTCCTTCCACTGTATGTTTCCACCATCAAGGAGTCATTCGGAACCATTCTAAAATGACATACGTTCTATGGCTGTGTCTAAAACAGAGCACATCACTTCTACCCACATTAACTTGCTGGCAACTCAGAGCCATAATTCAATCTATCTAGATCTATCTATAGATTGTGACTCAATTTATCTATCTCCAACTGTGTGTGTGTGTGTGTAGCAATTGGTGGCGGTGGTGGTGGTGGTGGTGAATAAAATCTTTCTTTGTGCCCAGGAGGAAAACTGGATGTTTTAGTGAACTCAGAATTGTTTCTGTCCCAGGGTGATTTTTTCTTAACTTGATTAAAATCTTCCTGTATTCTGAAAAGTACTTGTTCATGCCTGTTGTCCCAAAATGATTGTTAATAACACCTCTTGCACTTTCAAAAGTATTCTGATGTATGTGGTAAATTATATGGTCCCCTAACTATGGTTCTATACTACCCAAGACCTTAAAGTGTCCTGAATCCTGTTCTTTGATCTAGGTGTTCTTATGCTTCCACACTATCCTGGGATGTCTGCCTTGCCTTTCTAATGCTGACTAGATGCATTTATCTGAACTAAGAAATTGAGAACAGATCCCAGAGCAGAAAGACCAGTGCTGAGGCTATGCTTTTGTCTTTTTTTTTCTGAGAATAGAAGCTACAAGAAGTTAGATTTTAGTTCAATATAAAAAAGACATTTCTACAACTAACATCTTCTAAAAAACTTAAACATGCTATTACCCGAGATGGTAAGGCTCCTCTCCTTAGAGCAGTTGAAATGAAGATGGGATTAGCATTTACCAGGGTTGTTATACAATGGATTCTTGAATTGGTTAGAGGGTTGGAATAGATAAGTTTCAAAGTTCTCTCAACTTGAGGAGTCTCTGCTTTTGAATCACTAGTCCACTTGAAATGGGGCCAGCAGGGGGACCAGCCACTGCTGTCAAATGCATGAACTTGACTCAGTTTAAGATGGATCACTTTTTTAAGACTAAGGGCTCAACCATGGCTTTCTAAAATAGCTTAATGCTGGTGATATATTCAAAGTTTAAAAAAAAAAACCTGGAATTTCCTCTCTTTGCCCTAGGGAATTACCACTGAAGAATCTAATGATGATGATGATAATGATGATGATGATGATGATATGTTTTTTTGACTCTTCTAACAGGTACTCTTTTTTGTAAGTGTATCATATTCTCTACAATTCTGGTTGTGTATGCCACCTATAAGGGAGAGGAAAATGACTGGTTACGCTCACATAACGTATTGGGTGCTTGCTAGCCCTGTTTTCTTTCCCTTCTGCATCCTCTTGCAAAATAAGAGGCTATTTTGCCTCTAATGCCACATAAATTATTTTCTTTTCACTGTAAAATTAAGACAGGGAGGTAGGAGAGAAAGGGGAGAAAAGAGGGAAAGAGAGGAGAGGGAGGGAGAGAGATGTTGAGGGGGAATAAAGACAGAAATAGAATATAAGACAAAGAAAGAAAAGAGAAAAGCATAAACTGATCACAGGCAAAATGATATAATTGCTTTGCTTTCAAATTATGCCTTGGTAGAATTGCCTAGTGATGGAATAGTTAAAAATATGCTATAAAACATGTCTATTGTCAGACAAATTAGAGAAGAATAGTATAATTTCAGAAAACAAAACTATCATTAAGGACACTGAGAAAGTGAATAGAGAATACAGTTAAGCTTCTGTTTTGACTTCAGTCACTATGCAGAATAGTTTCAAATAACATATTCCTATTTACAAATTTGAAAATAAGTGTCTGATATATTTAAAATCATCTTTCCTTTTCTTCTACTCCATAGATTTTTTTTTTTTTTTTTTTTTTACCTCTTTGAGGCACAGAGCAAACCAGGACTCACGGACTCTAGCTTCCTGCTAAGTTCCTGTGTCAGTTATGGGGTGTAAAGAATGGCTTTGTTGTGCCCACCAGGCTGCTCTCTCTTTTCTCCCCTCTCCCTCTCCCTTCTCTTTTTCAGCTTCCCACAGCCCAGTGACAATCATAATATGCTTGCATATTTTTCCTCAATTGTTTTTCCTTGCAGAATTTACCTCTAGGTCATACTATTCATCATTATACTATTCTCGAAACAAATTCCAAATTATCCTTTTTAAAAGAGATTCATTTATTTATTCATGAGAGAGAGAGAGAGAGACAGAGAGAGAAAGACAGAGAGAGCCAAGCAGGGAAAGGCCAGAGGGAGGAGGAGAGAGGGAATCCTCAAGCAGATTCTCCACTGAGCATGGAGCCCAAGGCAGGGTTCGATCCCATGACCCTGAGATCATGACCTGAGGGAAAAGCAAGAGTCAGCCACTCAAATGACTGAGCCACCCAGGCGCCCCACAAATTCCAAAGTATCTTAAGCAAAACAACAAAACTTATCTTTGAATGGAGTGGATTAATTTAGGAATTTTTAGGAATAATGTCAAATAATGTCAGTGGCCTCAGTAGACCTACTCAAAATACGAGAGAGGAAAAAACAAAAGGAAAATATCTTCTTTAGCAATGGCCCAAACAGCAAAGACCACCTAGTGTGTCTCCTCTGAGCATGAAAATAAAGGTATTAGTGAAATTCTGTCCCCCAAATAATTGCAAATTGCTCTCATACCAGTATGTCTTACTTGGACTATTCTATTATGAATCATTTAGCTTTCTCGCCCACAGACAAAAGTAGAAGGTGGTTAGTTCTCCAAAGGTCAGCCTCATAGTGTTTCACAACAATTTCACCTTTTTTTGAGATTTTATTTTATTTCATGAGAGACACAGAGAGAGAGGCAGTCTCCCTCCTGGGATATCTGATGCAGGACTCGCTCCCAGGACTCCAAAATCATGACCTGAGCCAAAGGCAGATAGATGTTCAACCACTGAGCCACCCAGGTGCCCCCAATTTCACTTCTTTAATGCTGGCCTTTTTATGTTAATACTTACTCATTCTTTCCCTGTCTTGACTTTCTTCTCATGTTTCTTCACTCCCTCCCTACATCCCATGGTTTTAAAATCACCTGCAAGTTGTTGACTGTTGACATTGCGTCTGCATTCTTCACTTCGACCTTCATCTATGTTTCTCCCTTGTCCTCTCTGCATTCTCAATGAGAGGTCTGTGTCATTGTTCTATTTGTACTGTTGTGGATTCTATGTCTCTTTCCTCCCACCATGTTTAAACTGTTTTCCTTATCGCTGGTTTTAAGCAATTGGATTATGTTGTACACAGCTGTGGTTTTCTTCAAAGTTCTTGTGCTTGGAGTTTGTTGTGCTTATTGGATCTTGGGGTTTATAGTTGTCAACAAACTTGGAAAATTTTGTCTGTTATTTTTTTCTATTTTTTTCAGTTCCACTACGTTTAGGGACTTCAGGTAAATTAGACCACTTGAAATCATTCCACCGCTCAGTAACTCTATTTTCATTATTTTTAATTTCTTTTCCTCATTTGTCTCCTTTTGCATAGTTTTTATTGCCATGGCTTCAATTTTCCTAAACTTTTCTTCTATAATGTCAAATTTGCCATTAATCCCACACAGTGTATTTTTTATCTCTGACATTGTAGCTTTTATCTTTAGAAGCTTTATTTGAGTCCTTTTTAATTTTCTATGTCTCTACTTTTTGAACATATGGGGTACAATTAAAACAACTCTTTAAATGTCTTTCGTCTCATAATTCTTTTTTAAAATATTTATTTATTTATTTTAGAGAGAGAAGGAAAATAGGTGCAGGAGGGGCAGAGGGAGAGGGAGAGAATCTCAAGTAGGCTCCATACTGAGCAAGGAGCCCAACAGGGGAGCTCCATCCCACGACCCTGAAATCACAACCTGAACAGAAACCAGGAGTAGGTTGCTTAACCGATTGCACCACCCAGCTGCCCCTTGTCTCATAATTCTAACACCTATGTCTATCTTAGTTGGTTTAGATTGACGATTTTTTTTCCCTCAGTATGGGTTATTGTAAATTTTAACTTGCTGGGTGTTGGATATATTTTATCCCTGCAAGTATTCTTGAACTCTTTTCTGGAACACAATTACTTAAAAACAATTTTATCCTTTCAAAATTTGCTTTTTTTTTTTTTTTTTTTTAAGATTTGCTAAGTAAGACCAGAGTAGTGCTCAGTCAATCCCCACTACAAAGTAGTGCTCAGTCAATCCCCACTACAAAGGCAAAACCTTTCTGAGTAGTGTACCCATAGTCTGTGAGTCATGAGGGTTTTTTCAATCTAGGGCACACACTATTTCTGCCCTGTGAAAGTTTCAAGGGCTCTTAAAGGGATTCTCTCCCAAGCCTTGAATAATTTCCTCACCTATATCACTGATCTGTACTTTGTTAAACATTTGAGAAAGATATCTATGCATATCTCTAGACTTCTCTTTCTGTGTAGTTTTTTCCTTTCCAATATGCTGTCTTGTGAACTCTAGCCCCTTGGTTTCCTAGAAGTCTCAGCTTCATCTCCTAGACTCAGTCAGCAAGGCTTTGCTTGGGTTCATCCTCCCTGTGCCACAGCATGTAAACTCTCTCAAGGAGGCAGGTCAGGGAACTCATACAACTCACCTCATATGTTTCTTGTCTCTCCAATATTGGTGTCCTCCATTGTCTGGTGTTCTGGTGTCAAGTATTTTGAAAACTATTGTTTCAGCTATTTTTCCAATTTGTTTGTTGTTTCAGATAGCAGGGTAAACCCAGCCCCTGTTATTCCATCTTGACTGGAAGCAGAAGTTCTATATTCCAATCCTGTCCTTTTTATTGAACTCCAACTACTTACTCAACATTCAAACTTGCTTGTCTAACACACATTCCAAATGTATCATGCATACAATTGAGTTCTTTATTCCTTGCAAAAGCTGCTTTTAAATTTTCCTCTGTGCTCTGGGCATTCAAGCCCAATATTTAGAAACATCTTTTTTTTTCATTTCTCTCTTCCCCTTCTCACAGTCTATCCATCATCAAATACTATTAACTCTACTTTCAAAATATATTCCAAATCCAACTTCTTTTTTACCTTAACTAAGACCTCTCTACTCCAAGACATCAGATTACTATGGAAACCCCATGTCAGTCAGTGCTCTGGCAGGGATAAAAGACAATATCCTCAAACTGATGAGTTAGGAAAGAATTTAATAAAAAGATCATTTGAAAAGGCGAAGTCTGAGTTAGAAAAAGCAACAGTGAAAAGTTTTGTAATCAACAGATAGTGATAATAGGGAGTCATTTCCACTCAAGGACCTGAAGACACAGAGGGAAAAAGCAGGTACTAAAAATAGGAAAATGTAGGGTGACAGTGACTGCAGCTCTTGGTACAGAGAGAGGCGGCTGACCCTCAGCAATCTTGCAGGTGGGAAGCTGAGGAACTTAGTACACTGACCTCAGTCTCCTCTCAGTTTTCTGTTAGTGGCTCCCATTGACTGAAGCCAACTGGAAGCCAGAAGTCAAAGGAATTTTTTGGCATACCCCAGAAAGGTCAGGTTCTAGGGACCCAGCATGGAGACAGACGGCAAGTGACTCTGGAGGAGCAAACAGAAGATACTGAGCACAGTGCCCTAAGTGGTCTCCTCACTCTGCAAGCCCTCCTACCATCTGTCCGTTTGGAGCAGCCACAGGGACCCTTTGAGAATATAAATCTGCTTATGTCATCCCAGTGCTTAAAAATGCTAAAATGGCTTTCCCTGACACAGAATAAAATTTAAAATCTTTACTATGATCTAAAGTTCCTAAATGATTTCATCCCTGGCTATTTTGCCAATCCAATAACTAATTACTCTTCCCATCTCTTTCTCTGCCACTTCCACAGTGGCCTTCCTGCTTCTCCTCCATGTCTCAAATTCCTTCCTGCTTTGTGTTTGCTTGTCTCCCTATAGCTGAGAGTTTCTCCCCAGTTGCTTATTTTATTGTCTTCTCAGATTCACTCTTCTAAAATAGTAGCCTTTTTTATTCTCTATCTACTAGAATATTTTATATTTCTTCATAATAGTTATTGCCACTTGTTTTTAATCTCCCTCTTTCAGTAGAATATAAGCTCTATGAAGGCAAGAGCTTGGCTGTGTAAATGGCTGCTGTGTCCCTGTGGCTAGAACAGCCTGTGAGTTTATAAATAACAAATATAAATTGAACAAGTAAAGGAGTACCAGATAATTCCCTCTTTTGCTAATCCAGAGAAATTTTTGTAAATGTCCCTTCTAATCATTGCATCTCATTATGCAATACTGTAGTTCCCCATTTTATTTCCTTAAATATTTATAGACAGTGTATTAGTTTGCTGGAACTGCTGTAACAACTTACTGTGATCTGAGTGACTTAAACAATGACAATTTATTCCCTCATAGTTCTGGAGGCCAAAAAAAATCTGAGATCAAGGGGCCGTGAGGGTTGGTTCTTTCTAAAGACTATGAGGAAGAATCTGTTCCATGCCTCTGACCGTCCTCTGGTGGTTTGCTGGCAGTCTTTGATATTCCTTGGCTTATACAAGCATCAAGGCAATCTCTGTCCTTGTCCTCACCTCACCTTCTCCCTGTGTGCATCTCTGTCTTCAAATTTCCCCCGTTTACACAAGCCATGTTGGGTTCAAGACCCACCCTACTCCAGTATTACTTCATCTTGCTATGAATTATTACCTTATCAAAGACTTTATTTCCAAGTACGGTTACAATCTGAGACACTGAGGATTAGGAGGAGTTTGACATATGAATTTGGGGGATACGTAATTCAACCTGTAATAGATAATGGATTCGTTATATGAGTCAAATAGATAACAATACATATGAATAAATAAAATCATATTTTAAATGCTCAAATAATTTATTTTGAAGTAATTTCATACATTCTGAAAAGTTACAGCAATGGTACAAAGAACTGCAACATTGATGCAACATGGGCAGCCCAGGTGGCTCAGTGGTTTAGCACCGCCTTCAGTCCAGAGTGTGATCCTGGAGATCTGGGATCGAGTCCCGAGTCAGGCTCCCTGCATGGAGCCTGCTTCTCCCTCTGCCTGTGTCTGTGCCTCTCTGTGTGTGTGTCTCTCATGAATAAATAAATAAAATCTTAAAAAAAAAATTGATGCAACACTAACTTCTAGTTAACGAAACACATTAAAATTTTTCCAAATGCTTCCACAATGTTTCTTTTTCCAGAGTTCAGCCCAGAATCATATAGTGGATTTAGTTGCCACCTGTCTGTAGTCTCTTTTAATTTGGAATGGTTGTCATTGTCTCTCAAGATCTTCAAAGTTTCTTCCTGTGGGCTGTTCTCCAATCTGAGTCCATCTGGGTTTTCCCTTTGCCCAGTCTCAGGCTGCACATTCACATAGGCATGCCACAAAAATGAAGCTGTGCTCTTCTCAGTGCATCACATCAGGAGACATTTGTCTCCCCACTGATGATGGTAACCTTGACCACTAGTCCAAGTGTATATCTGTCATATTCCTCCAACTTGAGGCCCTCATTTTTTCCCTTGCAACTGAAAAGTGTTTTGGAGAGAAATACTCTGAGACTATGTCATTATCCTGTTCATCAAATATTTACCCCTACCTTCCAGCCTAAGTATCTGTTAATGACTACCACCTGAACCAGTCACCAGTGTTACGGTGCCAAGTGCTAATTTTTCAATGTCCATCATTTCTTCTATACTTAGTCATTGGCATACTAATTTAAGGAGGAGCTTATACCTTATCCCGCCATTTTTTTTTCTAGTACCCGGATGGAATTATGGATGCATATTTTATTCAAAAGGTGGCAATCTATTTCTGTTATTTTTGTTTTGATGTTCAAACTTCCTAGATTTGGCCAGTGGCAGGTTCTTGCTAGGCTTCTGTTCCCTCTGACATGTACCTGTCATTCTTTGAGCACTTCTTTACATTTTAACAAAGAAAGATGTTATAGGCTTATCTTGTATTTTCCTTTTCTTTACCCTGAAATCAGCCACTTCTCTGACGATCCCTGGTCTCTTTTAGTGGAAGAAGGTTTTCAGAATTCAATATCTGGGCACTCACTGAGCTTCTGGAGTTGCTTTTTAAAGTCCTTTTATGGACAGAATTAGAATATAATTATTCAAGTATATACATACTTACACATAATACACACACAAACACCCACACACTTTTCTACTTCCAACTTTTCCATATTTGTGAATCCCTTCTCCAACAGTGAGAAATTTTGCCGTCATTATCCTCAACATAGTTACTCATTTGTTCAGTACTCAAGTCTTTAGCACCATACTGGCTGTCATCTTTGTTCTGATCCTGCTGCTTTCACCTCAGCTCCTAGCCTGTCACCATGTCCTGGAGTGCCGCCACCTAGGTGTCTAGTCATGCCCACTCCTTGAAGGAGAGGGAGGGGAATAGAAAGAAAAGAGAAAGAGAAAAAAGGTAAGACCGTATCAACAGCAGTACCTAGTAACAATTTTATTCAAGTTCATTTTCTGGGATGCCTAGGTGGCTCACTGGTTAAGCGTCTGCCTTTGGCTCAGGGTGTGATCCTGGGGTTCCGGGATCGAGTCCCACACCTGGGTCCCTGCATGGAGCCTGCTTCTCTCTCTGCCTCTCTCTGTGTCTTTCTTGAATAAATTTTAAAAAAATCAAATTCATTTTCTTCCCTTCCATTGCTCCATTTGTGTTTGACACTTTCTTTTGTCCTTATATAGGCAATAGTGAATCAAAACTCACTTCAATGTGCTGCTACTACACCTAATGATATGAAAGACCATATGTGAGATAAGGTGAAATAGGGGTGAGACATCTTGCCTTCAGAGGGTTCACCATTGGGTAGGGAATAATGCACGTATGTAGATATATTTTGTCAAACAAACTGGACTTGTTATACTATAATAATAATAAAAAAGCAACCTTGTTCATTTCTCCTTCTTTCTCTTTGATTCTGCGTTAAGGATTCTCCCATGTGACATGTTTGAACATTCTGAGAAAGCCTCTCACTGAATGCAGAGCTCTGAATGCATCTGCCATAAATCAAGCCATATGGCTCCTCTGGCCAGTCATCTCCATTACTGCCTTATTGTCCCTAGGCTTTCACTGGCCTTTATAGGTTCATCCCATTTTTTAGTTCTTGTTCCCATCTAGACATTTTTCTTGGGTGAAATTTCATTTAAAACAATTGCAGAGACTTTAGATAAACCCAAAATCTTATTACAAGCTCTTCTGATGTCAAGAAGACCCGAACCTTTGTCTTGCCACCTGTGGAAATGATGGACTTCTCAATTTGACTCTGTTAAGTTCACACTTCCAGCCCCATGGCTCTATATGGCTGACTACATGCTAGTGGTGATGTTCCTTAAAATTTGGGGACCTGTGTCAAGTTCTCACTGTGATGAGAACTCTTTAGTCCCTCTCATTCAACTTCAGATGAAGGCAAGAAAACGTTCTCTGATCTCTCAACATTAACAATAAGCCCTTCTGGGTTGATAGAAACATTCTCTCACTTGATCTGGATGATGGTTTCTTAATGTGCCTACTTGGGTTTAAGAGATCAATCTGTGTATTAATGATATGTGCAGTTTTTCAGTGCATGGCTATACTTCAATAAAGAATAATTAATAAAATGTGATCAGAAAATAAGTTGAATCAGTTCAGTGTTGAACTGGCGTAGATCCCCTCATATTCTTTTATTATAACTGTGCATCTAAGGTCACACATCAAATTCATCATTGAATCTAAATTCAGGCTGAGTGTCCACTTGCCCTTCTCATATTTCCAGGTTTTTCCTGGTATGCCTGTTCTATTAATATGGATTTTTTGGGTTTCAAAGGATAGAAACTCAATTTGAAGCAGTATGAAAGAAATTTATTGGCATATATAAATAAATCACCAGACAGAGAAGGATAAATAAGCTTCAGGGATTGGAAAACTTTAGAATATTCTTTGCCACTTTCTCTACTTTACTTCCCTCCATGTTGATGACAACTTTATTCTTTCAGACCGACATGTTCTATGAGGCTCTAGTCATGACTGTCAGAAACACTAAAGTTCCATTTCTCTTAATCACCCCCTTTGCAATTTGAAAAGTCCTGGTGAAGACTTCTGATCCATTTGGGTCATGTGCCTACCACTTCCAAGGAGTAGAAGGGTAAGGAAGAGGAAGAGGCAGAGACCTTATGTGGAAGCAGAAGGACCAGTTCCTTAATAGGAAAGGTGGCATTGTCCTAAATAAATGGGAGACATCCTGGAAAAGATAAAGCACAATTTATATAAGTTCACTGATTGCCACTAGCCTTCAATAGCTTCAACAAGGTACTTTTTGTACCTTTATTGGGAACGGGCTGTGAGGACTGACATTTCTTAATGTTGAAGGATCTTGGGAGCTGTGTGCTGGACCAAAGCACTTGTATGGATAGAGATTAAAGCAAGAATTTGTTGTTGATATTACTGATGATGGTGATGATGAAGATATCGGGGTTATGACCGTGTCCAAGGAGTTCTTTTTCTTTTGCATTTTCTAAAATAGAAAATAAAATGCAATATATGAATAGTGTATAAGAAACATTCTTCCTTGAGCTTTTATCAAGGATAAAATAGCCCCTATACTTGTGGAGTTCAGAGGAGAGTGCTAGGTAAGAGATCACTCCAAGCCACAAAATACTTACGTTTTAGTTGAGGTTTGGGCCCTAAATCTCAATGCAATTTAATAGTGAGCCAGGCTAGATATGTATAGAAGACAAGTGAAGGCAGGAAAAAAAGCAGGTCAGAACATTACCTTTCAATACTTAATTCATAGCCGGCTGAATATCTTGCCTTAGGCTATTATTATTATTATTATTATTATTATTATTATTAATGTTTTGAGGGGATGATGGAGGATCTGCATCTTTCAAGTGGTAGCAAAGAAACACATTCTCTCTTCTATGGGAAGGGAGAACTCAGATTCCAAGAGCTGTTCACACAGAGCCTTCAGGGAGCATCAAGACATGGAGCACCCTCAAGGCAGTGATTCAGAATCCCAGTGATTCTCATGAGGGAAGCCAATGGGTTCTTGCCTTGCTTCTCTTAAAACATGGGAAAGGAATTTTAGAAAGAGAGAAAAGGAAATAAAGATCACTCCTCTTCCCAGCTCCCTTTTGTTGAGCTTTGAGTCCCTTTCTTGATGTCTTGAAAACTTTTATCCACTCCTGTCCTCTGATAATAAAAACATCCTTAATCCTGAATACTTTGGAGCTTCTCCTTTGGGAGAAGAAAACCTGGAAAAAAAAAACTGAGAAAAAAAAAAAAAAGAAATCTGAGAGAGAGCCTACAGTTCCTTTTCCTGGAGGTCTCCTTAGTTAGTCCCTGGACTTGCTGGGAACATCGGTTGTCCTGGTCATACGGGGACCAGGGGTCTAGCTTTTTCTAACCTTGAGCCCTCAAGGAAGGGAAAGGCAGGTACTTGCGACCAAGGTCCCTGACACTCCCAAACACTACTCTTAACAAAGAGCATTCACCCGTGTTCTATGAAATAATTCTTTCCCCAGCAGAGGGGTCCTGGCTGCTGTGTTTCTCTAACTCACTCTCCTTCAGGTTTGAAGTTCATATGATCACGATGTCTATATGCCTTTTTTAAACTATGGTGACAGTCAAAGTCTATCAAAACGAGGACTGTGAAGACTACTGACACGGTAGCGTGGCTTGATTCTTTCAGATTTTAATCAGGCATAGCTGTCTTTCTACATTTAGTGGCTCTTGAGCTTAGGTTATTTTTTCTTAAGTAGAGAATGTGACTTTCATATATCATGAAGAAATAAAGTCACATGAAACTACAAATGCAATTTTTATGCCAAGCATCATCTCTTCGTTTGTTTAAGATGAAGGGAAGATCTGTCAATTAAACCTTATTGGTGCTGATTATATCTTCAAATGTACTGATTCTTTTTCTTTTGCAAAGAAAGAGATAACACTTTCTTTTCTTTTGACCGAAGTACAGCTTTAGTCCAACTAGTGTATTGGCTGTGAATTAGGTTTATGAGCCTGACCAGTGAGAAGCTCAGTCTGCTTATTTCACTAAAAGTCCCCAAACCAGAGATCATACAGACTTGTCATACTGACATTTCTTAGTGTTGAACTTATGTACCAAAAAGTGCTCTCATTATCATCATATCAAAGCTTCTCCAAACTGGACTTGTTAGTCCATCTTGTGTTCCACTTATTCTTTTAGTTTAGTAAATGCTTTGATCGCATCATTCCACCATCTTTTGACACTTTTGCATCCTTTTCCATTCCTGACTGTAGCACTAATCAAATTCAGTCTCAAAACTGTCCTGCTTTTGGCATAGAGCTTACCCACAAATAAGTTCCTTATTTCCTTAATTTAGTTTTAATGTGACAATAGATGTCCATGTCTCAGATAAAAAAAATATTCAAAAATAATCGTGGCGTATTTTGGTCTTGCTAAATTCTTTTCTCAGGAGTTCAGCGTGTATCTTTAACTTCCCTCAGAGGCCTTTTTGGTTATAGCACTCTTCTCCTAAGAAAGGCAAGATTCAGGCCATCTTCATAGCTCAGAGTTTAAAAATCTCAATCTGGTCGTGTACTTTGATTTACTTCTTCCGTCTGGACTCACACTCTGTTCTCACCAGATACCCTGAACAGTCTTTCAAATTCATCAACAGCTTTCCCCATTGAGTGGTTCTTTATATAGCCTTTTATGGGTCCAGGGCTGTCAATGTTTCTCGGCAATATTTGTTTTGTATTCAAAGATTACCTGCTGGATACCCTTGAAGTAGTTTGCTGGTGATGGATAATAATGGCAGCAGTGGGCCAATCCCCATGCTGTCCTCCGTAATCAAAGTTGGCAGTGCAAACACGGGCCTGTCTGTTTTTCCACTTTGTGAGAAACCTCTTACAGACAGGCTGTAAACAGCTTGGGTGGTATTGGCATGACACTGTCTAACTTTTCTGTCTACTTTTTTTAGACTTTCTGCTTGTTACTTTGCTCACGTGTATCCATGCATCTAAATATGTTACTAAAGGCGTTGGAAGATGGTTTTTGTGCAACTTTTACATTGTCAATTTTAAAAATTTAGGTAAAATTTGCATATAGAAAATATACATATCCTATTGTACAACTCGATGAACTCCAACATGTTAAACACTCCATTAAGGATCTAAAATATTTTTTATCACCCCCAAAAGCTTCTTCTACTATTATCCAATAAATTGACACACAACATAAGCAACCACTGTTTGGATTTCTATCCCCATATTCTTGAACTTTATATAAATTTAATTTGACAATATCTATTCTTTTGTGTCTGGCTTCTTTTAGTTATCACAATTTTGAGATTCATCAGTGTTATTGGGTAGATCAGTGGTTTTATACGAATATGCCATAATTTGTTTATCTATTCTCCTGTTGATGTACCCCTTGGGTTGTTTTTTTTCCAGTTTGGGGTTATTATAAATATAGTTGTTATAAACATTCAGGTAGAAGTTTCTTCTGGATTTTTGTTTTAAATTCTCTTTGGTAAATATATAAGAATATAATTGCTGGGTCATGGAATAAGTGTGTATTTAAATTCATAAGTAACTGCCAAAGAGTTTTTTTTAAAAAAAAAAACTGTACTATTTAATATTTCTAACAGCAATGTATAGAAGGTCTAGTTTCTCCACATTCTGACATTTGGTATAATCTGTCTCTAATTTTACCCTACAGAATGTGATTCTAGCAGGTGTGATTTTCATTTGAATTTCTCTAATTATGCCGAGAATCTCTTTGTGTACATTTTTCACTGTTTGTATATGTCTAGGTCTTTTGCCTATTTCTTCATTCTGTCATTTTTCTTTTTATTTTCTATTTGTAGGAATTTTTTGTATATTCTAGGTAAAAGTGCTTTCTCATATATATCTATTCTTCTATATATATCATATATATATCTATTCTTCTAGTACATTTTCTATTTAATGTCCTAATGGTGTCTTTTAATGAGTAGAAGTTTGACATTTAAGTGAACTGTAATATCATTTTTTTTCTTCTTTGGTTATTGATGTCTTCATGCTCCCCAAGAAATATTTGCCTACTCTAATACTATGAAGGCATTTGCCTATGTATTCTTTTCCAAAGATTTATAGATCGAGATTCTATGTTTAGATTTATAAACCTTCTTGAATAAATTTTTGGTTATGGTGGGAGGTAAGATTTGTGTTTCATTGCTCTCCATATGCTTTATTTATTTTTAAAGCACTCTTTATTTAAAAGATTTTTCTATTCCCACTGGTACTTTGATAGAGAAATAATTTACTGTGTAAATGTGGATCTCTGTTCAGAGAACTATCTTTTCAATTCCACTAATCTATTAGCCCATCTGTGTGTGTCAATACATACCGTCTCCATTGCTATAGCTTTAGAATAAGTATGATAGTTTGAGTCCCTCAACTTTGCTATTGTTTTCCAACTTTGTCATGACTATTCTAGCATCTTTGCATTGTGATATGTATTTTAGAACGGGCATATCAATTTTTTAATTAAAAAAAAAGAACTGGTGGGGTACCTGGGTGGGCTCAGTGGCTGAGCATCTGCCTTCCACTTAGATCTTGATTCTGGGGTCCTGTGATCAAGTACCACATCAGGCTCCCCACAGGGAGCCTACTTCTACCTCTGCCTATGTCTCTGCCTCTCTCTGTGTCTCTCATGAATAAATAAATAGAATCTCTTAAAAATAAAAAAATAAAAAAGAATTGGCATATCAATTTCTTCTAATTAAAAAAAACAAAAAATTGTTTTAAATTTTTTAAAAATAAGAAATGAATAGTGAATTTTGTCAATTTTTTTTCCAAATCTATCTGAGGTAATTGCATTTTTTCCTTCTATTTTTTAAAAATAACAAATTACACTGATTGTTTCTCAAACTTTGCCTTTCGGGGATTAACCTCATTTGGTCATGATGTGCTATCCTTTTTATGGTACTGGAATCCGTTTGCTGATAATTTGTTTATCCATATTCCGAAGAGACTGATCTGTAAATTTTTTTCATGTAATGTTTTTGTCAGGTTTTAGTATCACAGTTAGGCTGGACTCATAAAACTATTTGAGAAATTATGCCTATTCCTCTATTTTCTGAAAGAATTTGTGTAAGAGTGGTATTATTTCTTGCTTAAAGATCTAATAAAATCCACTAATTAAACCATTTGTGTCTGGATTGGGGGAGAAGGGTAAAAATCTTTATTACACTTTCTTTAGTAAGTACAGGCATATTTAAATCCCTGTTCTTCACATGTTAATTTTAGTAAATTGTATTTTTCAGGAGATGTTTTCTATTTTACCTAATTTGTAGAATTTACTAGCACAATGTTGTTCATCATGCTTCCTTATTACATTTTCATGTCAGAAGGATTCATAGGCCCTCTCTCCTTATTCAATACCTTACAGTTTCACTTTCATTGATTTCTCTTTTTATGTTCATTATTTCCTTCTTTACTTCTTTCACTTACTTCTTTAGATGAAAACTTAAATAACTTTACATCATTCTTCTTTTCTAAAGTAGACATTTAAAGTTATGCATTTCTTTTTAAGCACTACTTGAGATGCTACTCGTAAATTTTGATATGTTCATTTTATTCGACTCAAAACATTTAATTTATATTATGCTTTAAGTCTTTAATTATTAAGTGTTTGGTTAATTTCCAAATAGTTAAGGGCTTGCTAAAAATATTAATATTACTTTATATAATTTAATTCCACCTTAGTCAGAAAACATAGTGTTTTATGATTTTAATACTTTTAACTCATTGGGACTAGTTTTGTCAGCCAGTGTATGACTTACTTTGGTGAATTTTTCGTGAGCATTTAAAAATAATGTGTGTTCTTTTGTTGTTGGGTGGGATGTTCTGTGAATGTAATTAAGTCAAGGTGGTTTACTGTGTTGTTCAAATCTTCTGTATCTTTGCTGATTTTTATCTCCCTGCTTTACCAATTATTGAGAAGGGGGTATTAAAATTCCCAAAAATGATTGTGTATTTATCTATTTCTACCTTTAGTTTTGTCAGGTTTTTGTTCATATATTTTGAAGCTTTTATATTTAATGTATATACATTTATGACTTTGTGTCTTCCTGAGGAGGTGACCCTATTATCATTTTGAAATGCCTGTCTTTATTTTTAGTAGCAGTGTTTTTCTTGTTGCCAGTTATCATGCTACACACATATCTTTCTTATTCTTACTGTCTTCCTTGTATACCTTTTCCAAATTCCTCAGTCTCAAGTTCTAGCTTAGTCTTAGCTCAAGCTATCATACCAAGATACTGTAGACAAGGTGACTTAAACCATAGAAATTTAGTTTCCCTCAGTTTTGGAGGCTGGAAGTCCAAGATCAAGGTCCTGCAGGTTGGTTTGTAGTGAAGACTTTCTTCCCGGCTTGTAAATGCAATGCACTTGCTGTTCTGTCAAGATGGAGAGTGAGTCTCTGGTGCCCCTTCATTTTTTATAAGGACATCCAGTTCTATTCAAGAAGTGTTTCACCTTTGTGGCCTCATTTAACCTTAATCACTTCTTTAAAGAAACTTTCTCCAATATAGTCACATGGTGGAAGAGGGCATCAACAAACATACTTAGGAGTGAAACACAATTCAGTCCATGACACTAATCTTTTACTTGCAACCTATTATTTCTCCATATTTAAAATGTGTTGCTTATATGTAGCATATAATTGGTCTTTTTTAATGCAGTCTGATAATCTTTGTTTTTTAATTGGACAATTTAGTTTATTTATATTTAATAAAATAATTATTATAGGTAGATTTAATTCTGCTATATTATTTGTTTTCTAGTTTACGGACTTGTTTTCTTTTCTATTTCTTCCAATCCTGCATTTATTTCTGTTAGTCAAAAATTATTTAGTGTTCCATTTTTAATTTTTTTAACTTTATAGCTATAGTACTTTGTATTTTTTAGTGACTGCCCTGGGGCACAATCTGCATTCTTATTACAATTTTTCCAGTGTGTTAATATTGTGATTCTGACATTCAGTTAAAATGTATGAATATCTCAAACTAATTCCTTTACTTTTTCCCATCCTTCAGGCTACTGTTGTTATATATTTAACATTTATTATAAATTCCATAAGACAATATTATTTATTTATTTGCTCTAAAAAGGAGACCAGCAAATATTTTTCTTTATGGACAAAATAGTAATTATTTTAGGTTTTATTTTTATTTTTTATTTTTTTAATTTAAACTCAATTTGCCAAAGTATAGTAACACCCTGTACTTATCCATCAAGTTCCCTTCTTAGTGCCCATCACCCAGCTACCCTATCCCCCAACCCATATCCCCTTCTGCAACCCTTTGTTTCCCAGTTAGAAGTCTCTAACGGTTTGTCTGCCTCTCTAATTTTTCCCACTCAGTTCCTCTCCTTTTCCTTATAATCTGTTTCACTATTTCTTATATTCCATGTATGAGTGAAACCATGTATTTTAGGTTTTAAAGGCCACATATGATTTCTGTCAGTTGGTGGTGATGGTGATGGTGATGGTGATGGTGATGGTGATGGTGGTGGCAGTGGTGGTTCATACTTGTTTTTGTTTTCACAACCCTTTGAATATATTAAAAAATATTCTTAGCTGTCAGGCCAAACAAAAACATGCTGTGAGCCGGATTTGGCCCGTGGACCACGGAGTTTGCTTGCTTCTACTCCCAAAAGTCAGTTGTTTTTTAAAGAAATCAACATAAGAAAAAAGAAAGATAGGCTTTTATATTTATCATTCTCAATACTTTTTTTTTTCCTTCCTGCAAATGTGAATTTAAGCTGGCATCATTTTCCTTCAGCTTGAATAACTTTCTTTAAGATTTCTTATAATGCAGGTCTCACAAATTCTGCTTTTAGTCATCTGAAAATGTCTCCTATTTTACCTCATTTTCAAAGCATATGTTACTGGATAGAGAAATCTGCTTGTCATTTTTCCTTTCTTTTCCTTCTTTCTGTCTTTTAAGTGCTAGTCCATCATTTACTATCACACATGGTTCTGATAAGAAATCAGGCATAATTGTTCACCTTTTGTATCATTTTCTTTTCTCTGTAGATCTTTGTGGTATGTAGAATCCTAAAATACGTCCTCCTTCGCATCCACTTAAGGTTCTAATTCTTAAGAAATCATGCCCTGACTATGTTTACATTATATGGAAAAGGGGGGATTTGCAGATGTAGTTAAGGTTGCTAATCAGTTGACTTTAAGTTAGTGAAAGAGAGATTATATGAATGGACCTAATGCAAACATGGGAGCCCTTTAAAAGCAGAGTTTTCTCCAGTTGGGATCATAAGAGGTAGTCCAAGAGATCAGTGGGAGAAGGCATTGATGTCATTTCTGCACTAACGATGAAAGAGACCACAGGAAGAAGAATGCAAGTGATTTTTAGGAGCAAAGATTATAGCCTGCGGTGAACAGCCCAAAAGGAAGCAAGGACCTTAGACATACAACCACAAGGAACTGGAGTCTGTCAACAGCTTGAATTAACTTGGAGTGGATACTTCCCCGGTGCTTCCAAATAAGGGCCCAGTCCAGGCAATACCTTGATTTTAAATTGTGAGATCCGGAGCAGATATGCAGTTGAGACCACACAGGGTTTTGACCCAAAGAACTGTGAGATAATAAGTGAATATCATTTTAAGGCTCTATGTTTGTGGTGTTTGTTATACACCAATAGAAAACTAATACAATCCTATCAAAATATTTCTCTGTATTGCTAATCTTCAGGAGTTGGATTGTGATATACTTAAGTTGGTTTCATAGTATTTTTTTAAGATTTTTTTATTTATTCATGAGAGACACAGAGAGGGAGGCAGAGACACAGGCAGATGGAGAAGCAGACTCTGTGGGGAACCTGATGTGGGGCTTAATCCTGGGATTTGTAGTATATTCTTGGTTGGGGTACGTGAACTTTTTTAATCTGTAGGCTTATGTTTTTCATGAAACTTGGAAAGTTTTCAGGCATTATGTCTTTTAAAGAACTTTTCAACAGAACCCTCCCATCCCCTTTGAGACTCCAATTGTGTGCGCACTTGACAGTTTGACATCTCACAGATCCCTAAGACTCTTTTCCTTTCTTTTTCATTTCCAATTTTATTATTTTTATTAATTTTCCTTCAGATTCACTAACCATTCCTTCTGTCACCTCTAATCTGTTAATCTCATTCATTGAAATTTTCATTTCAGATATTGTATTTTAATGTTGTTTTGTTTTTTTTAATGTGTTCCATTTCTCTGCTGAAATTACCTGGTTACTCATTATGTCTATATTTTTTTAAGTCTTTGCACATTTTTATTAAAGTTCTTATCTGCTAAATTCCTGAGTCATTTTTAATCTACTTGAATTGACGTTTTCTTGATTTTTCTTTTTAGCATAATAGTAATTTTTTTCTTTTTAAATGTTTTACTGTTATAACTGAGATACAAAAAAATTATACATATTTAGTGTATGCATCTTGATAAGTTTGGACATATACATACCACTCACAATACTCTCACCACAATCAAAATACTGAATATATCCATCACCTACAAAAACTTCCTTGTGTTCTGTGTGTATAAGAGCACTTAACATGATAGCTTTTCTCTTAACATATCTTAAAGTGCACAATATTGTTTGTTATCTATTAGTATAGCACATCTCTAGAACTTATTCATCTTGCCTAACTGAAACTTTGTACCTATTGAACAGTAATTCACCATTTTCCCATCTTCCCATAGCCTAATCCAGATGTCCATTGATGGATGAATGGATAAAGAAAATGTGTTATATACATACAATGGAATAGTATTCCACCTTAAAAAAAAAAAAAAAGAAAAAAAAAAAAAAAGGAAATCCTGCCATTTGTGACAAAAATGATGAACCCAGAAGATACTATGGTATCTGAAATAAGTCAGTAACAGGACAAATATGGAGTGATTCTACTTATATGAGGTATCTAAAGTAGTCAAACTTGTAGAAGCAGAGAATATATAGTAATATATTTTCAGCCAGAATATTCTAAAAGACACATTACTGGGATTCTAGATTATTCAGTCTTCTTAAAGAATGTTGAATTTTGTTCTGGCATGCACTTAAGTTACTGCCACAGATATGTGTATGTAACTATAACTATAGTTAACAATACTATCTATTTTCCTGATTTCAAAGTTGCTAAGAGAGTAGATCTTAAAAGTTCTCAAGAAAAAAAAGTATGAGTATGTGGGGTGATGGGTATTATCCAAATTTATTGTGGTAATTTTCCAATATGTACATATATAAAATCATCATGTTATATACTTGAAACTTATAAAAAGTTATATATCAATTATATCTCAATTAAAGCAAAAAGTTTTTAAAAATGACTACTGGATCATTCAGAGCCCCTCAGCCTTGGTTTTATTGCTTGTTTGGGTGATATTCTTTAGGATTGTCCTTCACCTCAGAACATGGCCCTTACTCAAGGTGTGGTTCTTATGGGCCTTTCTGGGTGTAAAATGAATGACCAAGGATCTCATTGTGGTCCTCTGCTCGGGCTGGACTGGAACACCAATATCTCCTAGACTTGCACTACCCAACATCTGTTCTATTATACCTCCACAGTCTCCATTCAGCTCTCAGCCTCGTGAATACTATTCTCTACCAGGCCTTGAGTTGTCTGGATTTATGCATGCACAGGGAAGACTTTGGCCAAAGACCCACAGAGGAGCCCCATGAGGGTTGGGGCCACTTTTCCATAGCTCCCTGCATTCTGCTCCACACATGACTGGCTGGCATTTTAGTAGCTCTGAGCTCTGAACTTTGCTATACCCTTCTTTCTTTGGACAGTTCCTCCAGGCATTATTCCCAGGCAAAAAGCCAAGACAAATATGGGGCTTGACTGCTACAGTTTCCTTCTCTAAAGGATTACAGTTTTGGACTGCCTATTATCTAATCCCTAAAACAAAGTTGTTTCACAGACTTTCTCCAGTTTTATCATTGTTTATGGTGGGAAGGTATGTCTGGTGCCAGTTACTCCATCATGGCTTGAAGCAGATTTTGCCATATTTGTTTTAGTAATCTTTTGGGCCCCATCAGAATACTGACATTATATTCCCTATAAACTGGGAGTATCCAAATTGTAACTCAGGAAGTTATAATGCTATTAAAAGTAATGTATAAGTAAATATGTGTAGCAAGAATTATCTACTGATTTAATCATAAAATTTCTTTACCTGTTTGTCAGGTTTCTTGACTATAAAGTTACTCTTTTCTCCTCCCTTTCATACAATACTCTTTGGAAGCTCACATTTAAGGAGTGGGAGACACCTCATTGGAAGCAGTCTATCTACCTATAAATTATTTAGAATTCTTCTGCATGGGAGATTTGTCTTTTCTTCCCTATTTATTGCTACCTCCAATCCTTGGTGCTCAGTCAGGTATTGGTTACACCTGTGTAGGAGACACACCATGTAGACACAGGGGTACTAGGCATATACTCGTATGTTAGTTTGAGTCCTAGCTTTACTACATGATTATTCTGTGGCTTATGTGACTTGTTTCATATGTGAAATGGAAATAGCAATATTTACTCCCTATTGTATCATAAAGTTAAGGAAGAAATGTGGAAGAAAACCTTTAAAAGAATCTTACATTTTCATCTACTTGAATCCCTTCTAGGTAATGAGGAAATGGAATGGTTTAAATAAATGGCATCTAGAAAAGAATAAGTAAATAAAATCTTAAAAAAAAATAGGATCGAGAGAGCTACAGACAAGAAATTATTCAGGTAAAGGGTAACAGATTAAACTATTGAGATGCGTGCATATGTGTGGGTATGTGTGGTACGTGGGTGATGTCTGTAAAAATATTTAAACTGTTAAAAAAAAACCTAGATCATTCATTCAATTCAGTTTTTACTTTTCAAATCTTTGGCACTACCCACAGTTGAAGCCAGAGAGATAATTAGTCCTCTTCTTTCATTTAATATCAACTATAAACTTGAAAACAATTATTAATTTATCCCTTAGCTCTGTCACCTGTAAGATAAAGTACTATTTCTTTTAACCTTTTACCTTATATTTTATATTTAAATTATTTAATAAATATTCCTAAAACACTTCCAAGTTTTATAAATCCCTCTATTTAAAGTCTAAAATTAGCATACTTTTCTCATAAAAGTCTAATTAAAAGAAGTTGTGTTCATTGAAAATAGTATATATAATTGGGATTTAAGGAAAATTGTCAGCAACTGAAATAAATTTTGTTCTGAGAATAGTTAGAGAATTATTACCAGCCCAACATTGTTGATCTATTCATTTTGATTAAAATAGAAAATGGGATAAGAAATTCTCTAAATTCTCTTCTTGAAGGACAATACAATTTTTGAATAATTATGAATCCCAGAAGATTATTCTGGGAAAGAGAAAAACACAGGAGTAAGGGGTAAAAAGACCATTTCTTCCTTTTGACCTGGGCATGAAAGGTCCCTGCTTTAGGCCACCACATTTTACAAGCCCTCAACTCAGGCCTTCCTCTATCTACACACCACTGTGACAAGTAGTCTGCAGTGTCAAGAGGATGTGCCCAGTCAGAAGCAGCACTCACCACACCTACCACCACTATAAAACCATATTCTGTTTAGCTGGGGTTTTGAAATCCTAGTAACAGAATGAGTAACATCTATGATGAGCCAGCTTCCTTGGCCTGAGCGGGCCGCTTGCCTGGGTCTATGAGCCCAAAGACAGGCTACGTCAGCAAGTGCTTCCCGAGGCCTTAGAGTTGGCCAAGGGTGTATGGGGAGAATAGATGGGCCTCATTCATGCCTGGACATGCAGACTGGGTTGTTCACAAGTACGCCTTTGAAGCCTATAGTGATGTGGGATGAGCTAGGGATTAAAAAGAAAAATAATGATGGTACGCTTTAGGCCAGGAGCTTGATGCCAGTGGCTGACTCTCTTCATGTACTCTGAGGAATCTAAGAACTAAGAATTTGATTCAAACCTGACCTTGCAGGTCATGATCAGGTATGTTTGTCATAATAGACATATAGAACATATTTTTATTTAACAGTTTGTGAGCTTGGTTAATAACTTTTAAGTCTTTAGATACATGACCCATAGATTCCATGTGTCCTCCTGCCTTGAGCCCACAGTATATTAGGGACAGCCTAGAGGTGACCCAGATGTTAGTTCTCATCCTTCCAACCAGCCCACAAATTTGAACAAAGGACTTAGAATCTGTGGGTTCTATTTTTTGTATTTGTAAAAGAAAGTAGCTGCCTTTGTTTCAATACTATTTCTGTCACTTATTAGCTATGTAACTTTGAACACATTGAACAAAACTCTGGTCTACGTCTTTTCCTCTGACAGATTTGAGGTTTAGATCAGGTGACTATACGATCTATTTTAGTTCGATTTCACAAAGACTTATTTTTTTATTAGGCTAGTTGCAGACATTTTGTTAGAAGCAGGAAACATATTATTAGAGTCATGGCTAAGGTTGATAAAAGTTAAAAGTTAACCTGCATTAAATCAAGTTCCTCCTTCCCTGCAATATCTTCTCTGTTGGTTCATAGTCACCTGAAAGCTCCGTTTTGTTTTAACTTAAGTTAAAATTATAACTGAATAATGTGGTTCAGGGTCAAAAATCAATTAAATGGAAATTACAGTTTCATGTTTTAAAAGTTCAGGCAGTATTTTACATCATGAATCTGTTGGATGACAGTTGATACAGATTAATCAGCAATCTGCTTTCTCTTTGATCATGACTCAAATCTGCTCTGGACAGGAGTGATAATAAGGAAATAATTATGAACCATTCCCTTGAAGTGGTGCACTTGGACGGCTTTGGATAAAAAGTCTTTCTGAGTACAAAGTGGAGCCCTTGTTGTTATGTAGGAAAATCAGATTAATTGTCTCAATTCATGTCCAAGAGCACAAAGGGCAGCTCCTGGTCAGTCACATCAATTCTTGCCTGCCCTTTATTACACATCGATTCCCTGTGAGGCAAAGGTTGATATGTTACCTTTTGTTTTAAAAGGCTTGGGGAGGGCCAGTGATATTCTCTGAGCTGTTTGATGGGCTGCAAACTTCAGAGCTGTGCTTTCTGCCTGAAGTTCAATTTTGAACCATTAGAGAGCCTAAGGAGGTTTACACAGAATTTAGTCTGAAAGGGTTAAGTTAATTGGGGCAGTAATGCCTAGGGGAGAAATAGGAGGGATTTTCCAACTGCACCCACAGAGACCACCACAGGGATGGCCAGCTCCTGGTGATAGCTCATCTGCCCACACTTCCTGTTTTCAAATTATTGGCATCAGCTTCCAATTTTCTCTATACCATTTATGTGACCTGTAAAATGAGTTTTGACTTCCACTGCACAAAAAAGTTGTGAGGCATAAACTTGATTAAGGCAACCTTTTCCCTTAATTATTCTATTTACCTTAATTATTCTATTCTGCTTATTATTCATAAAAATGGTCAGATGTCTCTAATGAAGAGACAGCCCCCCTCCCATTTTGGACAACAGAAAACATTACCAAGTTCATGTAACAAGAATTAGACTGATACTAAACATTTGATGAATAAAGATGATGGTGACCAGAATGTTAAAGTAAAATGTGTGATTTCTGTAGCATATCTATAATTCTGATTTTAAAGAGGGGGAGAAAAATCACATGCTATATGCTACTCAAGGGCAATCCTTAAAATAAGACTTTATCACAACTCCAGAAATAAATATTGATAATTTTTATTGTACCAGAGGTAAACTGTCCACACATTCATATTTGAAGCTAAGGAGAATGTTGCTCACCTTGTTGCTCGGCCTGGGGCAGCAAGGGAGGGGAGGTAGACATGATTTCAATAGCGTTCATTTGAAGGTAAATTGAGAGATTTTGCAGCCTACTCAAGTTTAATTAAAAATAAATGTGGAAAATTGTTTTAAAAGATTGTACACAGTGATTATCTCAAATTGCCATGGGAAATACAGAAATGCCTCATTAAAAAACACATTTAGACATTTTTTATATATAAACTCCATCATTTATATTCTAGCTTAGAAAAACCTCCTCACTTCTAAAAAAAAAATAAGCTGAAATATGTCATCATCATTTTTATGTATCCCAGAATATTATGTATATGTGTTCAGATGATTTTTGGTGTACATCGACATCATGAAAATCATTTTAAAGGGAAACTGTAAAGCTTGCAAAAAATAAAGCAAAACCACTGGACAATTAAAGGATTACTAAATTATTCACAGAAGTGAAACCAGCAATAAAACTGAATCAAACCTAGGTAACCTCCCAAAACCTAGGCTGGGTAAGTATTATGATGCTGCTCCACTGTGTGATTTCTTGGTGTCAGGCAGAGGCTTTAACTTCGTCTCAATCCTAAACTGTATACCTATGCGACTTAAATATGTTGTGTTTTTTCTTAATTGTGTGAAAAATGGATGTGACTGGAGCCATTTTAAAGTAGAGCTGGAGTGGCCTCTGCAGAGATACTCCCTTAACAATCTTTGTTTGAACTGACCCAAAAATTTTGGACTGTGTAAAATGGCAATTGTTTTAAGCAGAAGTCAGAGGGAGGACGGATATCCTGATCACATGGTTGTGGATTTTCTGAACATAGAATCAGTAGTCAATCCATGTACAAACCAGAGTAGCTTAGCTTTTTAATACCCTTAGAAAACTCTTTTCTCTTTTGTTAAACTCATGTAATAATGTATTTTCAAGTTAACCATGGAAAAATATATTCGACCAAGAAAGATCAATCTTATGGATGTGATTGTTATTGAGTTGGGTCATAGTTTAGTGTTGAGTAACCACATCATAAAGCTCTATGGACAAAGTCAAGCTTTCCTCAGAAGCCTGAGAAATGCCTAGTTATGTCTGCTTTCACCTTTCTAACCCAAAGAGACACAAACATCTTCAATATAGTTGAGTGGTTGAAGCTGTGGGCAAGATTTTGGTTATGGAGTGGCCATGATGTGGAAAAGAACGAAATAAATCAAAGTTTTTAAGACTGGTGGAGTAATTTGTTCCACATTTTAAAGAATTTTAACTTACATTTTGTGGTTTCAGGAAGAAAGGATATAACTATTATTAATAGTCATAAATAGCTTTATAGCTAAGCATGAATGATAGTGCAGGGAAAATGTGGGCACTGTATAATTAAATCATTATTACTAATAACATATTGCTTTTTTAAAATTGTGGTTTTTGTGACTATGACTTTTTATGGGCCATATTTTCTATGACATAATTCATCCTGGAAATTTCCAAAATTGCTGCAATATATGATGACTGGAATATGCATACACATAAAATTGAAAACTGGTAATCACTAAGAGATTTCATTCTTAGCTAGAACTATGTGTAGACAATTTGATCACTGGCAGGATGTCCTTGAGGAGTAGGCCTTCCCAAGCAATTATTATCTTTTGTATCAACATCTTCTGTTTTATGAATTATGGGTTAACGGAGATCAGCAATAGAAAATTTCAGACTAGCAAAATGCCCTTTTTCATTTTTCACCCCTAGAAACTCTGTGGTCAGAGTTAAATTTGTCCTGGGCTATTGTTCACTCAGTCAACTCAGACTCCTCAGGCAAGCGGTCTGCTTTGTGCAGTTTCCATGAGGCAAATCTGGCTTTCAGGTATTTACAGACAGTTAATACCTGCCAGGCCAGATTAACGACGTGGCTAACGTCTTCTATTGCCCCTATGAACTCAAGCTTTCTAAAGACTAAAGCCTAAATAGTAGAATTTGAAATCGAAGTATAGGTATCCCTCACTTTACAAAAGTTCACATTGCAACACTTTGCTTTTACAAAAGACCTTCCTGTTTTCACTAACAGAAAGAAGTCCAAAGAGGGAAGGGAATTTTTGCTTTTTCAAAGAAAGGCAAAGAGTAAAAATAGCATTCAGTCTTTGTGCTTCAGTGAGCCTTTAGAGAAGCAGCGACAGGGGCACCAACCGCTCCTCCCCTCCCCCCAAGGACACTGTCTCAGCATCAAGCCACCAAAGCTTTGAAATGTATCTAGGAGCATCTGTGTGTTTTATCTAGATGTATTTTGTCCATTCATTAGCGAGATGTGTCCTAAAGTATCAGAAAAGCCTAAGAGAGGTAATTTTGGGAGTTAGGGAACACTCAAAATTTTTCCATATAAATTAATGGCAATGATTTTCATTACGTCATTTTCACTTACAAAATTTTTCATAGGAAGATCTTTCGGATACTGGGGGGAAACCTACCCTTCCCTGCATTATCTATGGTAGAAGAAGCCTTAGCTTGGGAAAGATGAGCTGTGCTTGGGGTGTGACTCTGGGCCAATCTTGTTGACTGCTGCTCCCTGGATGCAGTATAGTCTATTTTGGAGGCCCAGCTTGAGGATGGACAGAAGGGAAGGGATTGTGAATAAGGGACGGGCCTACATCCTCCTCATCAAACATTTTGTTTTTGCTTTTTCCTTCAACCAACTCATCTATAAAACATGCATTCACTACAAGGAATGTAAGCAAAGATAATATTTAAAAGTAGAACTCATTCAAAAACAGAGCATGACAAAACTACCCAAGGAAGATCTGAATAAACAACTTACCAAGAGTTCTTTATGGGGAAATATTCAAGCCATCAGGCAGTATAGAGACCCATACATGCCTCCCAGCTCCTCCTGAGTCAGGTTCCAATGGTATACTATGTGCATACTTAACTGGGAAAGGCTGAAAAAAAAATCTGAAAATATGTGATGATGAAGAGTTGGATCAATGAATTTCTCCCACTACTGGTGGGAAAAATATGTAGGTGGGAATATAGCCAGGTAGAACTACATTTAACGTAGTTTGGGGGACAGCCGAGTGGCTCAGTGGTTGAGCATCTGCCTTTGGCTCAGGGCATGATTCCGGATCCCAGGATTGAGTCCCACATCGGGCTCTCTGCAGAGAGCCTGCTTCTCCCTCCGTCTGTGTCTCTCATGAATAGATAGATAAATAAATCTAAGAAAGAAAGAAGAAAGAAAGAAAGAAAGAAAGAAAGAAAGAAAGAAAGAAAAAGAAAGAAAGAAAGAAAGAAAGAAAGAAAGAAAGAAAGAAGAAAGAAAGAAAGAAAGAAAGAAAGAAAGAAAGAAAGAAAGAAAGAAAGAAAGAAAAAGAAAGAAAAAGTTTGGCATTATTTATCAAAGTTGAAAGTACAAGGAACCAAAGACTAAACAGTCCTACTAACAGGTAAATAGCTCTTAGAAATGCATACATTTTTTTTTAATGCATACATATTTTTTAAAAGCTTTTGTTTATTTGAGAGAGAAAGAGAGCATGAGCGGGGTAGACGGACAGAGGGAGAGGCAGAAGCAGACAAAGCCCATTGCAGGGCTCTATCCCAGGACCCTAAGATCATGATCTGAGCCAAAGGCAGACGCTTACCTGACCGAGCCACCCGAGAGCCCCATGCATACATGCTAAAAATATATGCAGTGCTCACAGCAACACTATTTGTACCAGTCCCAAATGGAAGACAACCTAAATGTCCATCAGCAGTAGAACGAATTAAAATGTGATATTTTATGTAAATGGAATCTATAAGCAATAAAATTAAAAATAAACCTAAAGGATATAAAATAGTATAGATGAATCTTGCATACATAATATTAATCTCCACAAAAAAAGACTAAAAAATATACATCTACATGCGATTCCACTCATAAATTTCAAATCAGATTAAACAAAATTATATTTTTTTAGTGATACATAACAGAAGATAAATATATGAGGAAAACAAGGGACCTGTATATCATAAAAAGTCAAAGTGTTGGTTATCACTGGAGAAAACAAAGCAATAGTAACCCAAAGAGTGGCTATGGGCAGTTTCTGGGGTGCTGGCAAAGGTCGATTTCTAAAACTAGGTGGTAGTATATGGAAATCCACATTAGAATTATCCTACTGTAATTTTATGCATTTTTCTGAATGTGTTTTATTTTTCTCAGTGAAAAAGAATAGAATTTTTACAAGACTTTATAACACGACAATGCTTTTTGGGGAGGCATTTTGGTTCGCATAATTCAAAACCCAAATACAATGATATCTAAGTCAAAATAGATATTGCACAGGATTTTTTTAAACTAAATTTTTATTTTGAGACATTTTTAGATTCATGTGCAGTTGTGAGAATGAATGCAGAGAGAGTCCTGGTACATGCATGCCTCCTTTTATCGCACTTTGCTCTACTGCACTTCTAGATGGTGCATTTTTTACAAATTGAAAGTTTGTTGAAACTGTGTATCTAGCAGATCAGTTAGTACCCTTTTTCCAACAGCATTTGCTCATTTCATGTCTCTGTCATGTTTTGGTAATTCTTATAATCTTTCAAACTTTTTCATTATTACTATATTTGTTATAGTGATCTGTGTCAGTGATTAGGACTTGCTAAACGCTCAGATGATAGCATTCTTTAGCAATTAAGTTTTTTTTTTTAAATTAAGGTGTATGTATTGTTCTTTTGATCATGATGCTATTGCACTTAATAGGCTACAGTATTGTGTAAACATAACTTTTATATGCATTGGAAAACAAAAAAATTCATTTGATTTGCTTTATTGTGACACTCCCTTTATTGTGGTGGTCTGGAACCAAACCTGCAATATGTTCAAGGTATGCTTGTATCTGTACTCAGTTTCTCCCTGGTAACATCTTGTGAGAGTACAGTACAATATCACAACCAGGATATTAGCATTAATAGAGTCAAAATATTGAGTATTTCCATTACTACAAGTATCCCCCATATTGCTCCTTTAAAGATACAGCCATGTTCTTCAGCTCCCAGCTCACTCCTAATCTTTGGGAACCATTAACCTGTTTTTTACCTACATCCTAAGGGGGAGAGCTTAGATAATTATTTGTACACCTTTTTTTTTTTTCTAATTTAAACATTTAAAGCTATAAAATATTTCTAGGAAGTATTCTGTCTCTCACAAATTTGGTAAGAAATTGAAATAATTTGAATAATTTGAATAATGAAATTTGCAATTTCATTATTATGCAGGTAAAAATGATTTCCTTAAAATGCTTTTGACCTATACATTATTTAGAAGTACGTAATTTAATTTCAGGTGGATAGAAATGCTCTAGATATCTTCCTATTACCGATATTTAGTTATGATTAGATATCATAGTATGTATGATTTTAATCCTTTGAAATTTACTGAGATTTGCTTTCTGATTCAGCCTATGGTCTATTCTGGTGCATGTTTCAAGCACAGTTAAGCAGAATTGTATTAACTTGCATGACAATGTTTAAGGTTAAATATTGACTGATTTTTGTCTGCATATTTTATTAATTTCTGAGAGAGGGGTATTAAAGAGTCAATTATATTTGTAGATTTGTTTATTAAGTTCTGCCATTTTTTACTTTATGTGTTTTTTTAAATCTTTGTTTTTAAGTGCACATACATTTATTATTGTTACCTCTTCTGGTGAATTGATCTTTTATTATTATGAAATATTCCTTTTGTCTCTAACAATACTCAGAAAACTCTTGAAATTCACTTTATCTGATATTAACATTGCCACAGCTGCTATATTTTTCTTCAATTATAAACTTCAATTTAATTTTTAAATTCCAACATAAAGACAACTGATAGACTGAGTATAAAAGCAAGACCACACAATTTGCTTATTATGAGAAATTAACTTCTACCGTGATGATGTAGATAGGATAAAATTAAAAGGTAGAAAAAAATTCTACAATGAAAACACTAAGCCTAAGAAAGCTTACTATGACTTAAGTGAGAGAAATAAACTTCTGTCTCATGTAAAAGAGTGGGCTGATATGACACCTCTGTCCACAAACTTACCAGAGGCCTAAGCTTACTCTAAATCATTGCTTTGCTATTCTCGGGGTATTACACTCATCTTTCTAATTTAGTTATTCAGTTCCATACATATACCAGCAACAGGAAAGAGGAAGGGCGCAATAGTTTCCACACATCAGACACTTAGTTATATGATCATCAATAAAATAATTTCAAGAAAAAACTGAAGAAAATCTCCAGAAATGTGACTTTAAAAACAAGGCTCTGTATAATAGAAGAGAAAACATTAAATCTTGAATATTAGGAGCACTGGAAAATTAAGAGAGGGGAATAAATTTATCAAATATGTAAATCTCTCAAACTGTAGGACATGCATTTCTAGATTAAGAAGACATTTCATAACTATTGACAAAGAGAAAACTCTGACATTCTACAGAGAAAAACTGGTCTCACAAAATAGATTGGGAATACAAATGACAAGGTTTCTCATAACAACAATGGAAGCAAGCAAGAAAGAGAGCAGCTCCTTTAAATTTTGATTGGGAATGTTTTCCAACCTAAAGTTCTATTTCCAAAGAAATAGTAACAATATCTGAGCAGAAGGTAAAGCATTTTCAAACACACTTTTTTTTTTTTTGAGAGTGAGAGTATGCTCTGGAGGGAGTGCAGGGTGCCAAGGTGTGGGAGGGAGAGGGAGAGAAAGAGAACCTTAAGCAGGCTTCACAGCCAGCTAGGGGCTCAGTTTCCTAATGCTGAGATCCTGGTCTGATCCAAAATCAAGAGTCACATGCTTAACCGACTGAGCCACCCTGGTCCCCCAAACACAGGAGTCTTTAAAAATTTTATCTTACATGGCTTCCTCGGGAAGCACCTAAAGAATGTGCTTCACCAAAACTAGGAAGTAATCTGTGAAAAATCAAATCCAGAAATCCAGGAATTAGAGATTCCATACAGAGGAGAGATAAAGGGATAGTTGGGAACATAGATCTGTGGTCAAGAGTGGAAGAAAAAATCGAGAGACTAGTCATTTGTCTATAAAAGAATGCTCCATGAAGAGAAATTACAAGAAGAAATTAAAACTATATTGGGAGAAGATTTTACCCATCTGGCAGTTTGGTGATGAATTAGTGGTAAGTATATGGAATACTAAGCCATAAAAATGAAGTGATAAAACTATGTGAAAAATATATAACAATAGTATTCTACATGGCTCAGTATGAATATGTATACAGTATCAATAAACTTGAAAATGAACCTAAACAAGAATTATGAGATAATTGTTTGTGGAAGGGGAGCAGAAAGACCCTAGAGAGCTAAATCTTCATCTTCTACAGCAGAAAATCAATAGATAATATCTGAAAATGAAAAAAAAATGAAGAAAGAAGAGTATAAGCACATTATTCAGAAATAAAGGGAAAATTAAAACTGTGAATGTGGCTTCCTCAGGAGACTGGCAATGAGGGTTTGGAAGGTTTGAGGGCAGAGAACTGCTGTTGTCTCATTATAAGCCTAGAACTATTTGACTTTCATAATCATGTTCATGTATAATTTTGATGATAACAAAAATAACAATTTAAAAAGAAGGGAAGATTTAAATTAGTCTGATTAAATTCTACAGCTTTCTACTAGAACTTGGTTCTTCAACAAACAGGATTGTGATGTTTCCTAAGTTTAGAAAAATTAAAGAAACACAAAAATAAATAAGTAGGAAAGCAAAGAGCATAGTGTGAAACCAGAAGGTCAGTTCAGAGAATTTCATCAACGAAAGGGGCCGCATCACTTGGTTCCTTTGGCTCAGGGTTTGCTATCAGGAGCATGGTGAGGGGGACCAAGGAAGGACTAGAGGCAGAAAGAAAGGTGACACACTGCCTGCCCTTTTCAGGAGCCCAGAATAGTTGACCTTTGGGCACATTTTATAGGTAGAAATCTTTTCTTCAGGGGCTCCTGGGCGGCTCAGTTGGTTAAGCTCTGCCTTTGGCTTGGGTGATGATCTCAAGGTCCTGGGGTTGAGCCCTGCGTTAGGCTCCCTGCTCAGGGAGGAGCCTGCATCTCCCTCTCCTTCTGACCCTCCCCTCACTCATGTTTTCTGTCCCTCTCTCTCTCAAATAAATAAAAGCTTAGAAAAAATAAAAGGAAGAAATCTCCTTTAGATTGCAGTCAACCCCACGAAAATTACAAAGAATCTTTAAACAGATTTTGGTAGATAGGAAGAAATATAGCAAACATGGAACACTTTCGGTTTAAAAAGTAATGGTTAGTCACTTATCAGAAGTCTCTAGTGAAACCTTGACTATTAGAGGTTGCATTTTCTGGCCTACAAATTTGAAGACAGAAAAAGGGGATATTGGAAGAACACTTTTTTACCCCATGGAAGTTGCATGTATCTAAGCCTTAACTCTCAGCACAATTAGGAGCTCTCGACGGAATACACACCAGAAAGCTGGAGAACCTCCAGCATCTGTAAAAGGACAGAGGAGTCACAGGAGATGAGAGGGAGGGTGGACAGGAGAGAGCAGATGGAGGGTGAGAATGATTTAAACCTGCAGCGGGTCTCTTGAGATGCTTGAGAAAGTTTTGGAAAGAATCTGAAAATAATTTTCGGATCATCCTAGAGAACATCAGATACTACCTGAGGGAGCCATGAGGTAGAAAAACAGGATCTGTGCAATGCTCCTTCCATGGGTTGCTATCTAAGAATAATTGACTGATATCCATAAATGGTTCTTCATGGACATACATATTACCATAAGATTTGAGTTTTGGAGAAGACAAATAATTATTTTATGACAGGCTTGAGCACTAAATATGACAGTTCTGCTTCCTACAATAATGCTCTAATGACTGAGATTGACAAAATGCGAGAACACTCCGTTGAATGAATGGCAATGTTGGAAAAAAGGTAAAGAATCACTCCTAATACCTCCTCCCTGGCAGTTCCTTGTTCCTCCCATCTCTTCTCTTTCCACTTTTAGCGCTGTTTCTGGGAAATGCAAAATTGATGCATGATCCAAAGCCCTTGATTTTACAGTTAAGTCAAAGCCTTAGCAGGGCAATGCTTCTTCATTCCATCTTTCCAGCATTGTTCCTCTCCCTGTCCCCTGCAAGCCATGTTCTAGCTGTTCTTATCTTAGCAGTCTGGGACCCCAATTTCTACTTGCAAAGTCATTTTCCCTCTTTTTAAAGCCAAGTTCAATATCACCTCTTCTCTGGTGATTTCCCCTGGTGATTTCCCTGACATTTTGGAGGCAGAGTTCATTACTTTTGCTGCAATGTTCTTATATTTAACTGCAGTACCATTGCATTTCTGTAATTATATTATGATTATTTATGTATACGTTTCTCCCACTTATTTGTCTTCCTCAAGGGTAGAAACATATTCTATTAATCTTTTTCTTTGTCTCCAGCGCATTCCACATTTCCTGATACAAGAGAGGCACTTCATAAAAGTTTGCCAAAGTTCTTAACAAATGCATGAGGAATGGAGACAGATTTTCATGTTGGCCGATGAGAAAGATGCTGGAGGGTATTCTAAGTTCTTGACTGTAAACTCCAGTCCAGAAAAAGGCCTCATTCTGTTCTGTGCCTCTTAGTCTCCTTTCATTAGAGATTTGTCTTCTTGTCTGTCCCAGTCATCCTTGCTGTTGAATGTCCTTTGTTTCTACTACAACCATATTTTGTTTGGTGGGCAACAGTCAAACATTTCCAAATGTGCTCTTTAGAGAGGGATAAGTAAGCCCAATCTTGAAGAACAGAACGAAATAAGGGAGAGCGGGAGAAGATAGAATTAAACCCAAAACAAAGAAAACTGCCATTGTGAGCATTTTATATTAACCTTTTTAAATGATGGATTATCCATTCTGAGCACAAATATATCAATCAGGGGAAATTATAGAGGCAAGGGATATGACAGCAGCTGTGTAGCTCGCCCTAACGATTCTGGACTGCCAACATTTCTCAGCTTGGTGTTACAGAAAGGAGGACTAGGAATTACATGAGGTTGTGAGAAGAATACAAATGTCCTGCACACCAAAGGAAAAAAAAAAGACCCTAAAAATGAAGACTTCAAAAGTTGCTGCTGAAATGGCTTCTTCTGGATTGTTGGAAGAGTGTTTTTTACTACGCTGCCTTACTGCAACATCTGAGGCACTCCAAACTTGGAACTTTGTTAAAACCCTATTAAAAGAAATCTGAAAATCAGTCATTTTTAGTTCTTAGACAACAGAATTGGAGAAAAAAAAACATACACATGTATTTTACATATGCATACATTTACTGAAAACACATATAAATACACAAAAAAATACCAAACACCAAAACTGAACACCAAGGAGAACTGAGAATTGCCAATTGTTAAAACATTTAGAAGATTTCTCACCTAAGATTAAATGGACTCATTTCTGCCCAACACAATGCTTGTTTTCAACAAATATTGAAATCAATTTGTGGGATAGAGGATGAAGCATAGAAAAAAATAACCTTTTAAATTCCATTCATATTTGGTGCTTTGGGACTCTGAAATTTGCTTTTCAACCCTTTGTTCTGTTTTAACAGATTTAGAATATGTAATTTAAAAAATAAACTGAAGAAGCTGGATAAGTCCCAGGCTGATGCTGGGGATGGGCAGAACAGAAGTTCCACGAAGTTGCCCCAATGGGATCACACCAAAAGGATTCAGATCTTCTTCCAGTTAATCTTTAAGGGTAATAGCAGGAAAATCTCCAAGAACAGAGAGATAAACAAAGGAAGACTGTTGCCTCCTTTCAGAGACTATTGGTAATGTAAACAAACCATACAGTTGCATTCTGACCTAAGTGATGACTCACCCATTCAAAGAGCAATTTTTGAACTCCTGTCCTGTGGCAGGAACTACTGTTATAGCAAACAAATCAGACAAAGATGCCTGCCTTCATAGAGCTTACATTCTAGCAGAAAGATCATGATTTCTAGAAGGGCAAGTCTTAGGGATGCCCAGAATATGAAAAATTCTCTTTTAAAAAAAAATCACATTGTATTCTCCTCTAATTACCAATCCACCTATTTTCCTGAAGGTAAGTGTGAAAAAATGTCAAAGGTCATGTGAAATGTATGCAACATTAAGGTTAAAACATTAAGAAAAGTTTCTTAATGACAGCAACCTCTTGCCCCAAGGGATGAAATCTTCTGCAAAACTAATATAACTAATATTTCTGCTAAATCTGAATCATTCTATAAAGTGGGGGACAACTGTGATATAATCCATGTATCTTTGTATTGCTATCTAGGGAGAATTTTCTTAAACTTTATGGTTTGCAGAATAAAGGGCGATTGTAAGTTCACTTCCTTCCTGGAGAGATGAAAATTCCTGAACTATTATTTGTGGTTATTACTATATCAACTTGTCCAAAGATCAGAAAAACGATAACATCACAGTATAGAAAAATAGAAGGATTGTCTAGTACAAGGTTGCTCCCCTGAAATATTTGGCCATAAGACATGTGACTTAAAATACAAAAGCTTGCATGCGTCAGTTGGTGGAACCAATATAGGAAAAAAAAACAGTTTTTAAATATCTGACCTTTTTCTTGACACTCATCACTGAAAACCTTTTCAAGATCAAGAACTCTTGAAAATGTTAATGGGTCATCTTCATCACCTTGTAAGACTGAGTTCCTGCAGACAGAAGTGTGCACAGGTTTCAGATTAGATCCTTAGAGTAAAGCTTTGAAAATATTAACAATAACTACTATTGACTAAGGGTCAGTTGGGTTCCAGGTGCCAGTAGTGGGCTTGGAACTCTGTACCAGTTACTTGATTTAATACCACAGCCTTACGAGGTAGATATATTTTACAGATAGGAACTCAAGATTGAACACCACAATATGATTTGAACCTCAGTCCAACTCCAAACTTCACGCACTCCCCACCATGCAACAATGCCTCTCTCAATAAGAGTTGGAATGAATGGAAAGATAAATAATGTACATTCCCTTACTGATGAGTGGTTTCACAAGAGCTTCTTTACTGATACACACTACTTTGGTACTAAGACCAAAAAGCTGGTTGTCAAACTAAGAGCTTCTATAAATGTTAAGGGTCCAGAAGGCTTAGTGAGTATTTTCAACACACTTCATGAAATAAGAGATTTTTTTGTTGGTCGTAAGATAGACAGTAAATATGATGTTCATTTTAATGCACTCTGTTTCCAAAACTATATTCTGGGCATCAATTCATAAACAAGAGTGTAAAAAATAATTCGTATGAACACCTAACAAAAGATTTTTTGTGTGAAATGAATTCATTTCAGGCCCACAGAAAGGTAAAATGCTGTAAAGTATTATACCTATAAAACTGATATAGTTTGTCTTACAGTGTGCATAAAGTCAGGGGGAAGGTAGAAGAGTTGACCAAAAAAAAAAAAAAAAAAAAGCAGGCACAAGCATGGATTTCTGGGCTACATGATCTCGTGCGTGATGGCTCAGGTTTCTACTGTACAGTTCCTTTAATGAAAATTGTATTTTCTAACATAAAACCTCAGCAGGCATGCACTTGGCTAACAAGGGGAAAACTCTGTCCCAGTTTTCCATAATACATTCATGAAGGGATTTGAAGCAACCAACAGTCACTGCAGAAGGAAAGCGAAAAAACGTTGTTCCCTGGCATTTTTTAAACAAACACAAAAGTTCAAGCTCTACAGCTATTAAGCTTTTTGGAGGCAACATAAACACAAGCTTATTTCTAACCCACTATAATCCTTGAATCAAAACCAATCTTCATTTCTGTTGTAATTTTTTTCTGCAATACCCCAGACGGCGGGAGAGCGAGAGGCAGGGTCACCAGGCCTGGCTTTCAGCTGGGCTCCTCCAGTAGCAACATCAGCCCCAAGATCTTCACTTAATCTCTCCTGTGCGAGAGACGTCACGTAACCAGTACCTTCTTTTCTACTCTGTTTAGTCTATAGACAGGCCCTTTTCTTTTGTGGAAAAGTACCATCTCTCCTCTTGATCTTTTTCCTTCAGAAAAGGAAGAAGCGTATCTAGGGAGGATGTGGTTGACATATTTGTCTTCCATGCAAGCAGGGGGAAGGAAACTCTTTTCAAAACATAGTTTGATTTATGCAGGATCTCCTACGATATTATAGCATGGCATGTGATCATTTTGCTCAAGGAAACCTCGAGGGAACAAGGTCCACCCTCTGCCTCTTGACAGGCGGCTTATAAACTAGAGCAGCACAAAAGGATGCAAGTGGATCTGCATTTATAGTCCTGGAGATGAAGTTCCACAACTTCCACTAGCCCTCCACAGTTAGATATTTGCCTGCTTTTGTCTAAATCCTTTTTACCAGTATCGAATGACTTTTTAAAGAAATCCTCCTTTCAACAGAGGGAGCGAACGGCTGGCCACCATCAGCTGAGTAATAACCCCTTTGGTTATTTTTAAATATTGTAATAGCCCAACGGACCTGGTGCACCATGAAGAGGCAATTTCCTAAGTGGACACAGAGGTCCTGAAGAGGATGATGTATGACCAAATGTTACTTAACTGCCTCCATTTACATAGCTCCAACCAGGCCCAATAATTACAGGCAGGCAGCGCAAAGCCACAGCTAGATGCCAGGCCACAGAGCCTTTCCTCACATCTATGGTCCTGCGTGGCAGTGCAATGCACAGGAGAGATGATCAATACTAACAAAGCGATCAACCTAGATGATACTGAGGCTCATTTATATGGAGATAAGTACTGGTAAGGGGGTAGAGAAAAAAAGGCAAAGTTAAGCAGAAAGATCTATACTTCATTGAAGCAAAGGTAATTTTGTATGTTTTGATTTTTACTCGTGGGTGCTTAATACCCAATAAATAAGTAATAATTAATATTTATCTACAGTGCACTGGTGATTTGCACCTTAACTGACTGACGCTTGCCGAGCTCTGTAGATGAAAGCTAGAGTACACAGTACATGCAAAATATTTTTAAAACTATAATTCTAATTATTTAAAATTTGAGAGTCACCTTCTCCTGCTATAAATTCCTTCAGAGGAACTGCGAGGAAGGCACTTAGTTTTTGGTCTGGACCTTGACTTTCCTGTTTGTAATACAAGAAGGTTGAAATAGAGGATCTCTAAGGTCCATTTACCTCTAACATTCTGTGATTATAATTAACTGTACAGCTGGAGACTGATAGAATTCTGGACCTGGAAGAGATTCCAGAGTGGATTTATATGGAATTGTTCCTAAGACAATCATGGAGGCTTTTTTTATTGTTATTTTTTATTTATTTTTTTTTACAGACATTTATTGAGAGCTTATTTTATTCAGGCACTATACAAACCGCTTTCCTATATCCTCTCATATGCATCTCAGAAAAGTTCCTGTGATTTAGAGATTGTTATAATCTTCATGTAAGGAAACCAAGGCTCAAGGGAATACATTGCTTAAGACATACAGAAAATGGCAGAACAGGAAGTCAAACCCAGTCTCTGGTTCCAAAATCTATATTCTTAACCGTTCTAGGCTAACTTTGGCATAACTTTTCCATAATCCCAGTCCCCAGAGAAAGTCTGAACTTGCTTTCACACACCTCCTCACCACCTCATGATATTCCTGCTTTCTCTTGGCTCAGAGCCAAGCTTCTTTTCAACTCAGAAAAGCTCATTTCCTATAAGTGAGAAAGGAAAGTCTCATTTCTTCTCAGTGTTTGTGCTCAAATATCAGTGCAGGCAGGATGGGACAAGTGGCCATTCTGAGTCTCAAATTCTAGAACAGTAAGATTTTTCTTTAGACTTTCATCCAGGGTGATATGGTATTCTTAATGCTTGTTTCCCTGCAGGAGCCCTAGTAGCTTTATTCGAGCCACTAAAGTTTAGGTCTTTGCCCTTTACAGTTGGCTAACTAGTGAGGGTCCCTTTGACAGACAGTTGCCTTTCTTTGTTTCTTCAATCCTCCCTTTGTTCCTTTGCCCACAGTCCAAACAATGAGTGAAACAGAATCTTCACTAAGGCCAAGTGGGTCCAGCCCACATAGCTATTTTGTTCCTAATAAATCGAGTAAATCAGCTCAGATTGAGGAGACTGTCATGTTTATAATATAACAGTCAGTATCTCCACATTTCTGGAAGAATCAAGATGGTATCCTTCCCATCATTTGCAGAATGGGATTTCCCCTTTCTCTCTGTGGAATAGGGGCTGGTGGTTGTGCTGCTTTTGCTAGAGTTCCTTGTCCCAGAGGCTTGAGAGGATGACTTAATGGTCAGTTACAATACTTTTCACATAGAAGGGAAGTGAACAGACAATAGTCTGCAGAGCTTTGTTCAGATTGGGTACAAGGGATTTGAACAAAGATGGAGTAACGCTTTTATGGTAATAGTTCTCAGTGCTTTCCCCTCTGTGATTCTATAGGGATAGGTAGATCCCATTAAAGAAATAATATTTAAAACTTATCTTCAATGGCCTTTAGATGGTAGGGATTATCAGTATCTATTTGATCTCTTTTGATTTCTTCAACCCTGTTAGCAAGGTAAAATGTAAACTTACTAAGTTAAGATTTGAAATTCAGGCCCCAAATATTCCCATAGCTCTACCCAAGAATGGAGAAACTTTGGGAACCACACATATGAACCAAATTTAAAGAATTTCCTTAACAAATAGCACTAATTGATCAATAATGTGGTGTGATTGCTCATATAACTCATTGGTAAAATATCTAAAGTGAGAGGCTGAAGCTCTTTGCTTTTCTCTACATTTTTCAGATAATTGGGTTCAGTACTGTGAGCCAGTAGACTCCTATTAGACTATTTTTAGATTACTATTTTAAGAAAAATAGTGTCAAATCTTAGTATATTCTAAGAAGAGTGTCAAATGGCAAGTGGATTAGAAACCCTGCCAAATAAGAAGTAGTAGAGAAATAATGACTAATCTGTTTAGAAAAAGGAAGATTTGTTTCGGTGCAGGGAGTTCCAGTGCTGAGAAAGGTGAAGGCATGTTGGATAACATTAAGTGTTCCAGTTCTTTCGTGTGGAAGAAGGATCAAACTTATTCATTATGACTCTACGGATAAAACTAGGGTCAAGGAGTAAAACAAGAGAAAGCCGGATTATATTTACGTGTGAGGAAATAAATTCTGAGAGCTATATGGATGTCTGGGTAGCTCAGGAGTTGATCGTCTGCCTTTGACTCAGGGCATGATCCCAGGATCTTGGGGTTGAGTCCCACATTGGGGTCCCTGTGTGGAGCTTGCTTCTCCCTCTGCCTGTGTCTCTGCTCTCTCTCTTTCTCTCATGAATAAATAAAATCTTTTTAAAAAAAGGTTCTAATAGCTATAGCTCTGCAGAAATGAGGGACACTAAGTGTATCTTCTTTAGAGATGTCTAGGCAGAACCCGGGGGTCCAGGTTGCAGGGATATTGTAGCACTGGATTTGGGGAAAGAGAGCAGGAAGTAACTCATATTTAAAGTTCTTTCTATGAAAGACTACATACAGCTTTCGAGTTTATGTTCTCACTAAAAAATATGATCTATATTTGTTTGATTTCCTTGAAAAACAGCATGAGCTTAATTAAAAAAAAAAAAAAGGAGGAGGGTGAAATCTGAGGGATAACCCAGCAGCAAGCCCTGGTGTTGATTGCTGTAGAGGAATATTATTCTCCACACTGTTCTCTTGACCAGAACAGTACATTTCCCTTCACTCTGCAAAGAAGTCTAAAAATCAGAGCCTATACATGTTGACATAGCATCAAATATTAGACTACCATTTATTTTCCCAGAAACTGATCGGCACATTTGCATCCAGGCTGCCAAATAGGGTAAGGCAATAACACTGGTTAAGTTGGGATAACTTGTCTGAAAAGACATCCCTGTTGGAATACAATGGAGTAGCTATTTTCATCACTTTTTCAATTGGAAAAATTGTTAAGTCTCCATTATTAAGTAGAAAAGCATGTGGAATTTCTTTAAGATATAAAATTTTAAAGTAAAAATTTATCCTAAAAAATACAACATTATGCATCCAGAATAATGAACAAGCTTTTTCCCTTTTGAGGATAGTCATGATTTTATTTTGCTTTCCCTTAGTTTTTAATCACTATCCTTGTTGTCTAAAAGGCGAATTAAATAGTTCCAGTGCTCAGCTCTTTGCTCATGCAAATAAATGAAATCTCTTTGTGAATTCCATTGTTAACATAAAAATCTAATTTCGAATTCTTAGTTACATCCAATCAATATCTTACCACAAATAACATCACAACTATCAATTAATTGTACTCTTTTTATATTTTGGTTGAAATGAAGATTAAAAAATTGTACGTTGCCAAAAGAAAATTTTTGTAATCTTGGGAATATAAAGAAGGTTTCCCTGGTAGTTAAGTTTTGCAAAGATCTATGGCTTTCTGTGTTATAAGCAGAATAACATGATTTCAACCTACATTGTCTCCTTTAGATGGAGGAAATTTTCATCTTTTGAAATAGCGTTATTTACCTTGTGCTAAGTTATGCTGCAGTGATTATTCATTTCAAATCATCTGTCCTTTAAAACAAATATTTATTGCTTGTTCTCATTATGTGTCCACAGTGGGTTGGCCCTTCTGGAAGACTTCTGTTTCATCTCTTATTTATCCAGTGACCATGATTGAGTGAACAGCCTCAATCTTGGATAGCAGAGCTCATAGCAGAAGGAAAAGAAAAGGCACAACATCACTTTTGTTCATGTTCTATTGACTAAATCAAGTCACAAGCATGATATCAGCTAGTGGAGTAAGGCATGTCTAAAGAGGAGCTGTGTAGACTTTGGCAACTGACGGAATGCAATGCCAGCAGCATCAAAAGGATACTTATAATGTAGCATATGTCACATGATCAAATATGTCTGGAAATATTTTATTTCATCTGCTTTGTTCCTTCTCATCTAGTTGAATGATGTGGTCAATTGAGGAATTTTGCCAAACTGGCAATATTTCATCACTTGTTGTGTCCTTAGCTTTTGTTAACCTCATATTATTTGTCTACAAAATGACTATTCAATAAAGTCTCATTGTGAATAACCAGGGAATATGGTATTTTATGCAAGGCTTTTTTTCCCCTTCTAAACTAAAAGAATATAGTTGTACAGGAAGCCTCCACATGCATTTTTCTCATTAACACTTCCTAGTAAATGGATATTAATTCATGTTACTATAAATTACAATACAGCATCTAAGCTGCTATGGAATTACACCTCACAGCTACAGAAATACCTGGAGAGCTAGTGGGGAGTAATGTGATTATCACAAGCAACACCAGGGAAATAATATAATTTGTTGCCTACTATAAAATGCTACTCCATTTTTCTTAGGAGCTTGGCAGGTTGAAATAAATACTTTTAAAGTCAGTTTATTAGATTTAAAAAATCCCACCATTTCCCCCTTCCTTTCCTTGCCCAGAGACCTTTAACACGCAGGTGTAAGAATCAGCAGGCAACCAAGCTTATGGAGGACTTTCTTGAAGAGAGTTTTAGAATTAGTTAGGATAACATACTCTGAATAGAATAGTATTGATAAGATTAGTGCCCCAATAATTTGTGGTAGGTTACCATGGAGAACACTTTAAAATATAAATAATGATTAGACAGAAACATTAAAGGAGAAAAGGAAGAAGAGGGAGAGGGAAGTGAGAGCGGGAAAGAGAGAGAGAGAGAGAGACAGCAATAAGATTATTTCTACTGGTGCCATGGATTCATCAAAGCATGGGAGATTATAGAGATGCCAGGTGCTGATATGAAGCTGATTTTTTTCCATCCTTAGAAAGTTAAAGCAGTTGACAGTAGCTTGTACTTAAAAAGATTTCCCATTATAATTTCTCAACTGGAAATCTCTCCTCTCTTCTTTGGCCATCCTACTAATCTGAAAACACTGGAGCTGTATATAAGTAGATATGTGGGTTGCCTGGAGCTCTAATGTTGATGTTTGCTAGATTGTACTCTAGGTTCTTATTCTGTGCCTGAATGCTCAGAATAGACAGAAATCCCAGCTCCCAAATGCTTTTTGTCCTTCAGGAACCAGAGCATTCATATAGCATCTCTCTCTCTCTCTCTCTTTTTCAAATTCCAAAGCACCACTGTGCATTTTATATTATTTAGCTATATGCATACTATATTCACCAAAAAATGCTCTTTTGAATTAAAACATAATAAAATAAAAACTAGAGAAATCGCCCAGTATGAAAAAGCAAGATGATACATTCATGGACTCATCACTGAATTACAATTTCACCATTATAAATACAATCTGTGATTTCTTTCCATATCTAATCACTAAAATACCCTCAAGGGTGAAGAGAACAGAAAAAATAGATCCAGTACATCATCATTACTGCCTTTTAATTTCTCACCTCAATATTCAGGTGCCTCCTTGCAATTTCCACATTTCTGAAACACCTCACATATCCTGCTTCCCAACTGTTAATAATTCTATCATCAGCTTCTTGTCTAGTGATTCAATTCAAAATACACCCTGAAGGTAGAGAGATAGAACTTGCTGGAGGATTTGGACATAAGATGCTAGAGAGAGGGAAAAGGCAAAGATGAGCTAAAATTGCCTGAGCATCTGGGTGAATTGGGGGCATAGTGGACAAGCTGGGCATATTGGACATAGTGGGCATATGTTGGGCATAGTGGACAAGCTGGATGTGGGGTAGGGAGACATCCAGAATGCTGTTCTGGATCTTTTAAGTTAAAGATACCGAAAGAACTATTTGATACACAAGTCTGAAACTCAGAGAGTAGGCTGTAGATAGAGCTTTCTTAGAAGGAAAAGATTAAATCATTAAAGAGAGGAGACTGAATAGAGTCATATAGGGAAGAGGATGTAGAACTGAAGAGAGAAATTCTGAGGATGGAAAAGAACAGTGAATAAAGAGACGTGAAAAGGAGCATTCAAGAAGGTCAGAGAGCATTCAGAAGGTATGAAAAGAAGAAACAGAATATAAGCACTCTTTTCAGGAGGTTTTGCTATAGAGTTTATTGAGAAAAATGAGTGGAAACTAGAAAGAAAACCTGGTGTCAAGGTTTGTTTTTGAGATGAGAAATATAATATCATATCTGTATGCTGATGGAATCACTCAGTAAAACAGGAGAAATTAAAGATGAAGGAGAAAGCAGGATTGAATGCAGGAGCAATGGTTTTACATATTTGAGGGGAATGGGAATCCAGTGCACAGTGGGGGTGGGGGGTTGGTCTCAAAGACTGCAGAGATACTTCATTCACTGTACTTGGAGGAAAGATGATGTATACGGTGACAGGTACAGATAGATTGTTTCTTGTGGTGGTAAGATGGGGATATAACCTGGTTACTGCTAATTTCTAGGCAAAACAAGCCGTATCAGTTGAGAATAAGGATTCAAGAAGACCTGGTTGAGGAAAACAAAATGGTGAAATAGTTTTGGGAGGCGAATTGACAAGAAAAATAAATAAGATTTCTGGACAGTACTGCTGACCTACTTAAGATTTTGGTCATAATTTTGAAGAGAGACCAGTCAGCATGGTTGTGGATTTTTTTTATTTTTTTAGCCTCTTTCTACTGTGAGGATGTGAATCTAACTGTGTTTGGTGTTTTGTCATGTGAAATTGTGGATAGAAAGAATGGCAAAGGAGTTGAAATTTTTCAAAAGAAGGATTATTTGTGAAACACCCCAGAACCAAAGCTCAGTGTGAAAGGATGCTGGCCGCGGGTGACCACGATGGGTCAACAGCCCCCAAACGGAATTCATAAGCTTCCTCTCCAAACCTGATTCTTGTGTTTCATCTTTTCCTCGGTGATGGATCACCTAGTTCTTTGAGCCAGAAATCTGGAAATATTCTATGCATCTCTTGCTTTGCAATCCCAAGTCAATTTCTGCTGAGCTGATCAATATCTTTCTAGTATTTCCTTTTCTTCCCCCTGTTTGAGCTTCCTATGATTATGTTCTTTGGTCACTTACTTGGAGAGCTGATACTTCAGCTCTCCTCTAGCCTTCCACCTCATTGATCCGTGATCTGCAGTTACCAGAATGATTTTTAAGATCTGATTAAACTACGTGCCTACTTATAAACATTGATTGTCCCCAAATATTCTCTCAGAAAAAAGTCCAAAACCTCAAGTGACAGAAGAAAAATGATATCTGATGGGTCTTCAATAGCTACTATGTGCTAAACACTGGGCTAAGCACGAGAAATTTTCAAGTAGCCAGAGATGATTGATTGGTTGATTTATTGATTATTCCATAGAGACATTATGTTGCATGTAAAGAAATAAAAGGACAAAATATGAAGTGGCTTCAACAAGGTAATACTTAGAAGCAGAAGAGTGAGAGTTTGAATCCAGGTCTAACTGATCCTAGAATGTGCTCTCATGACTACGGACATTATTGTCTGAGTTTAATGCTTGCTGTCATCTGACAATTGCTCCTCTTTCCAGGTTTCTCTATCATCCTTTCTCTTTTTCCCTTAGACTGATCTTGTGTAAAATCCTATTAAATAATCTCATGCTCATACTAATGCATCTTCCTGTGCTTGAAATGCTTTCCCCAAATGTCCCTCCTTCTACTCAACCCCACCTAACACTCATCACTTGTTTGGACAATTTTCATGAATTGATTTAAAATTCACCCCTTCTCTGATACCTCTGTGTATCTTTTCCCCAACTTTCCATTCAACCATCTATTATTCTACCAATAATGTTTTATTGCAGTTTTCTGTTTATCTGTTCATAGATCTATTATGGGCTAAATTGTGTCCTCCCCTCCACCAAACTCATATGGTAAAGTTCTAACCCCCAGTATTTCAGAATGTGACTATTTTTGGAGATAAAGTTTTAAAGAGATGGTCAAGTTAAAATGAGACTATGGGGTAGGCTCTAACCCAATCTGATTGATGTCTTTACAAGAAGAGGAAATCTAAACACTCAAAGACACCAGAAACGTGGTTGCAAACAGAAGAAAGATCATGGAGATCATGTAAGGACACCGCAAAAAGACAGCCATGTGTAAACCAAACAGAAAGGCCTTAAAAGAAAGAAAACCTGTGACCTTTTGGTCTTGTATTTCCAGCTTCTAGACCTGTAAGAAAATAAATCTCTTTTAAGCATCAAGTCCATGATATTTTGTTATGGCATCCCTAGTAAATAAATATAATCTCTAGTACTAACCTTCAGGGCAAGATCTCATCTTATTTGCATCCTTAGCCCTTGGGATTCTTATCCTGTAGACTCCACCCTCTACACATGTTTTTCATTTTAACAATGTTACAGATGTTGATACACTTTACCAGATGAATGAAAACACAGGCGGGAGTGAATATTTTTGCACACAGAAGTACATTATAGACCTCTTGAACGTGGGTCTGAATCTATTTAATATTCCAAGGTCAACGGTTAGCCATTTCATATTATTTATGTATTTTCACATCTCTGCCTCCACATGTTATTGAGGACACTTGTCAGGTAGTAAGAAATTCAGCAGTGCATGCGGTAAATAACTAGAAGCCCAGTGATTCATTAGCCCAAAACTTAAGCTGATGTCCAAGCTTCTTGACTTTGATCTTCAGTTATCAACTTCACATTTTCCCCTTGCAGAGGCACACTGATCAAAGTGTTGGTCTATTTACAGGTGTAATAAGAAATTGAGCTCTTTCCTTGGGTTTCTTAGTTTGGCCAGCATCACCATTATCTTTCCTTCTCACATCCTTTCCTTTCCTAGTGAGGGAAAAAAGAAATATGTTTACCTGGCAGACATTTTCAAGTTTTCACAGCTCTAGGTAAAACATTCCAACTTACTGTCACCATACTTTAGCAAAGAGCAGTATAGCTGGCCAGGACCTGATAAACGAAGCTATATAAATATTTGGTGTATACTACGTGTGTGTTAGAGGGATTCCATCTCTCATACACAGACCTGCAATTTCAGTTGATTTGATTCTGTGGTAAAGAAAATGACTTCCTACCAAACAATTATTTCAGCTTCTAGAATAGCCATAGTCCCAGCCTAGTGAGAAGCAAAATAAAATTTTGATTTTTGCATTTTGTAGGCTACAACATCTTGCTAAACTGTGAGGGCCTCTAAAGGACTCCGATTGGATTTTGAACCACTTTTTTTTTTAAACCATAGATTTATTTTTCCTTAAGTGTTAATCTAACGTCATAGGGCTTTGTTTCTTCACCAGGACATTTCTGACAGGGTTTGGTAACTTCAGAATGACTTGAGGCAACTCAGTGAACATACTTTTTATATTAATTAAAATGACTAGTAAGTGTGATTTTGATCTTTTTTTCCAGAGGTTGAGTTAGGGCTGGAAAGAAGAGGGCACTGAAGCAGGAAAATCTTTTGTGTTCCAACAAGCTATTAGTCTGCACTTGGAAAACTAAAGAGGTAAGTAAGTAAACATAGACTTGAAGCCTGTCTTGAGTCCCAATTCTTTTTGTGAATCTCCTCTACCCTCTCTGACTTTTATTTCCTAGTGTTCTATTAAAGATTCCTATAAAACTCCTTATACTGCAATTGTATTTCCGATTTAAAAAAAAATTTTATCAGAGGCTCATGATCTGGTATCTATCAGAGTTAATGTCTCCATATTCCCATCTCCACTGTGGACACTTCCCTTCTCCTGGCTTGATGGACTTACTTCTTTCATCCACTCTAGCTTTCCTTTCTCGTATTCCTTGAAAGAGAACAGCAGGAGTTGTATAAAGAATGGTTCAGAAAGCCAGCAGCCAGAGGGAATCCAATGATAGGATGTTAGGTGATATCATGGCTCCTTCAGTATTTCAATCTTCAAATAACCTGGAATTCATTACTCTGCTTTAGAATATATTATTCTTTGAATAAGCTTTTTAAGCAACCATGCAAAGCAGACATTTGATTTGCATGAAGACATCTTACCTTTTTTTTTTATGTGTATACAGATATGTATATATCTCCATAAATTTTTCAGAAGTGTCCCCATAGCCTCTTCCCTATTTGAATATCAGGATATAACAGAGGAGGACAAAAAGATTTGACTTGTTACCTTGTCACTTGTTAGATAAGTGGTAAAGTTATCACCCTACCAAGAATATGATTGAAAAGATTAATAAAGGACTGGCTTCTGTGGTGAAAACTGGATCTAGGGAGGGGAAGGCTCAAGAAGCTGGGCCCTCAATACCAATGTACCATTATCTTTCACTCATCTTTTCATGAAAATTCCCAGCTCTTCCTAAAATAAGCCCATTTTGTGAGAAAAAGGAGGCCTTTTCAGATTGTGAATAGCTTCAACTCATTCTTGAAAACTGAGCAAAATGTAAACATTTCCAAGTCTTCAACTATTTGATAGGCAAGGCAGACAGACCCCAAGATTCGGAAGAGGAAGGCCCCACCCAGCAAAAGAAATACTCCCTGTTAAATCAGAAATGGCTGGAGAGCAAAACGACAATGATTGTTGCTACAAGGCCATATGGATTTGAGTCTGGTCTATATTAGAAAGGCTGAGGAAGACTTAGCGTCCTTCCAACACCGCCCTCTCCCCACCACCCTTCAGTCCACTGTGCTTGACGTAAAGCCAGGGTTTTGCTAGCATGGTCCAAATATTCTCTTTACTCTCTTGTCTATAAAAAAGAGTCTGTCTTGTGTCTGTGAGAGAGTTCACCCTTACATACAATACAATCCAAGAAAGCTATGTCACTGTATATATCCAGAGCTCCTAACAAAACAACAAAGCCATGTTGCATGCAACACTCTTTCACAGGACAAAAGGTACTGGAATGTTCCACGTGGGCAGACGTGGTCCTGCTGTTGTGGAGATGGCTCCGGGGAGCAGGGGCGGTACCGGAGGTGAGGATGTGAGAACATGAGAAGAGACCTCCACAGAGAGAGGCCGGGGCTGGGATGTGCAAAGCTTTGGCCCCATTTTAAGCACAGCTGTGTTATAAATGTGATGAACTAGCATTTTTTGGATGATGTTCAGCCTGGGTCACAGGACTGCTAAGGTGGGAATAAAAGTAATGTTACCTTGGGCCTGCCCTCCCCCAGGATGTGTATTTCTAAGAGCTGAAAATTGCTAAGATCTTTTCTCACAGCTGCAAGGGCTCAGAATAGTATGAATGATGTACATTTTGTGACACTTGGCTCTTGGTTGCCCAGAATTCAGGGAAGGGGATCTCTCTGCCTCCTTCTGTCACTTTCTCTCAATCATCTATCTCAGGGTTGATTGGAAGATAAAGACCTTAGGCCAGCCCCAACTTCCTTCTGAGCTCAGGAAGGTAGGAGGGGGCAGGGGTGGCCGTGACTTTGACATAGGCCATTCATCGATCTGTTCCAACAATCAGCAAATAACCTACCTAATATTTGTGTGAATTGCTGAGCAAATTGTGGTCCAACAGTTCTTGGGTACTCATATTCCACTGGCAAGTTATGTTTGACATTAATAAAACATAGAGGCATGCTCAAAAATGTCTGTTTGCCCTCCATCCCCAATATAAACCATATATGATAGTTTTCGTCATAGATCACAACTCCCTAGATTTTGTTTTTCACCCCAGGAGTCATGATTTATAGGAATGGAGACCAAATTACAAGTGGAGAAACTGAACATGACAAAAAAAGGTGTTCACTTGCAGAGGCTCACCACAAGGCATGGGTGGGAGCAAACAGAACAGTGAGCATCTCACGGGGCTTACTTCCCCTGAGAAAAACAGCACATCCTTTATTGATTTCCATGTCTTAATGAACCAGATGTAATTATAAATATAAGGGTGGGAGAGACACTGAGGGAAATTGATTTTGAAAAGAAACAGACAACTATTTCTGTCAGATGAAAGCCTCCCCCTGTGAAGACTGAGCGGGCAGGGAATAGCAGCTAACGGGTAAACTTCCCATGTTTCTCGTCCACTGCACACAAGAACATTCTCTAAGTAAAATCAGGTTTAAAATTTACATCAGCTGATGCCTGTTTGAGCTTTAAGGTTGAGCCTAACTAAGTGAAAAGACTCACTCCAGGGGTTATGTAAAAATGTTCAAGTCAAATATGACGAACCTCTAACTTTCTTATACTCAGATAATGAGGGAATTGGCTTAGAAATTACAGTCTAGCCAGACACCCACTCCCTTACATAAGCCTTTGGTCTTAATGTTCAAATCCATAAAAAACTTAATATATGTGATATGATCAAAAGTAAGCACAAAACATTCTTGGCAACCTCACCTGAAGCAGCAAATGTTCTAGTAACCTCCCGAGCCCTGGAGATTGATAGGGCACCAACCTGATTTAATTCAGGTGTCATTCCCTTACAGAAGGGACTGTTAGAGGAGGCAAGGCAAGTTGCTGGCAAGGGAAGATCCCTGGAAGACAATGCTCTGATAAAGTCGGATCCTGCAACATTTGTTTCACACCATTATAAAATCCGAGACCAAAAAATAAATAAATAAATAAATAAATAAATAAATAAATAATAAAATAAAATAAAAAATAAAATAAAATAATAATCCTAGACCATAACACCAGCAACCATTTCTGTGTCATATAGAAAACCCCACCCAGTTGCATTTATTTTCTGGCAGAAGTAAACTAAAATTCTCCCTCCTAGCTAACAAACTCCAATGTATTTAATCCATTTAATGTTTTTACAAAATTCTTAAAACATGAACAAAACATTGCGTTTTGTTGAAGATTGATATGCTCTCAAAATAAGGGATCCTCACCAGGGCCAGAACCCAGAAGGGCTCATGGAAAAGCAGTGAAATGACACTGAGGAGCTCAGAAACTTTCTAAAGAAGGTAAGATGAATTTATTATGCTGTCATATTCTCTTTCTCCGTGGGTTTGAGAATCTTTGTCAGAAATGTGTGTGTGTATGTGTGTGCACAGCACATTTTTTTTTTATTCTATACATGATGGGAAGAAATAGAAGTAACTAAGAAGTAGAAAAACAGTGGAATACAACTGTCAATGTAGGTCATGCCAATGTAAAAATGTCACGTATACATTTTCATAGCTGAGGGACGACTGGGTGGTTCAGTGGTTAAGCATCTGCCTTAAGCTCAGGGGTAATCTTGGGTCTGGGATCGAGTCCCGCTCAGGCTCCCTGCATGGAGCCTGCTTCTCCCTCTTCCTAGGTCTCTGCCTCTCTCTCTGTGCTCTCATGAATAAATAAATCAAATCTATAAATAAATAAATAAATAAATAAATAAATAAATAAATAAACAAACAAACAAATAAATAAATTTTCATAGCCGATGATTGAAAAATGGAGTTTCTACTCCTTCAGTCCAGTAATTAAGACCTGACACTAATAGCCAAATAATCGCTTTTTAAAAAGTGGTCCAATATAAACTGAAGCAGAATTGTCTTTAAAGCGCACAGTACTTTCACAACCCCTTCAAAACAAGAAGACTAACTTCCTCTTGTTTTCCTAATAAAGTTGGAAATGAATTTCATTTGGACTCTTGTCCCTGGGGATCCCTGGGCGGCTCAGCGGTTTAGCACCCGCCTTGGCCCAGGGCGCGATTCTGGGTTCCCGGGATCGAGTCCCACGTCAGGCTCCCGGCATGGAGCCTGCTTCTCCCTCTGCCTGTGTCTCTGCCTCTCTCTCTCTCTCTCTCTATCATGAATAAATAAATAAACAATCCTTTAAAAAAATGGACTCTTGTCCCTCAAAACAATTCAACTCCCCAAAACTGCTGAGACATGGGTCTTTTTTTTCACACGACTTTCTCACCCTCCCAATTGTCTTTCATTCAAAAAGCATGATGACTGCTAATTATTTAGTTTAAAAATTATTTTCTCAAATGCTTTTACATAAAAAGGGCAGTCAAAACTCATTTCTCTTGTATTTGCCTGTCTTATTTCTTCCAGTCCCACAAGGCTGTCTGTAAGAGTTGATAGACTTTTTTTCAAACTCCATCATCTGTTTTACCACTTAATTCCAGGCTGTTTGAAAATTCTTACTTTGATAGTAGTTGTTTTCTTTTTCAGTCTTCTTCTCCCATTACTATGCCTTCCACTGATCCAGTTTCATTTCTATCTTTTGCTTCTCATGGCCTTCTCTCTTCTCTCTATCCTCTCTTTCCTCTTCTATCCTTTTTCTGGGGGAAGGAGGAGCTTTATGTGGCTGGGATCCATTCTAAACCTCTCCATAATCCTTTGCACCCATTTCTTTCACCAAGAGTTAGCCTGTGGGGAGGCTGGAGTAGCACTGTGTGGTGTAAACAAGAATGCATAAACAGTAAGGAACAGCTTGTTGGTCTTTCTTGGATGAATGGGCTAATGATTCTTTTTAAGGCTGAATTAAATACTGCAATTGTTAATTAACTCTCTTGATAAGAAATAACTCAAAGCAAAGCATGACTAGATAAAGCTGCAGTAATACCCACTCCTGACAATACAATATTCATCTCAAGGTTTTTGCCCTCATTGTCAAAAGCCTTATAAGAACTGAATTTGTTAAAATTTAAATTCTTTTACCTTTTAATGGTCTCCTTCCTCAGAATGTAGAAGTTACTGGTGACTAAAGTGAAAAGATGCTAAGAAACTGAGAAAGTATTTCTTCATATGAAAGGATTCTAATAGAATAATTTTCTCTTCATCTGTGACTCTTACCAACACTAAGATTCTATAAAAATAAGACATATGTTTCTTTTCCTAGCCTTAATTCTTAAATGTTAGCCTGTAAAATAAACAATGTAGAATACTAAAGGTATTTTTAATTTTATTCTGTAGTTCCAATCTGGTTCTAAGGGAGGGAAAGGAAATGCAAACATACAACATCTAGAAATGGAAGAAGCTACATTAAAATAGAAGGAGCCAGTGTTCTTAAAGAATATTTAAGCATTACTTCCTCCTTGAACTGTGAGGCCACAATTTATCCATTTTGTGTTTCACCTATCTGGCATATCGCCTATGGCATTGTAGGTGCTCAGTAAATATTTGTTGAATAAATGAAAATGACTGTAAGCATTAAACATTTTAAATGGACACAATCCTAAGTGGATCCGATCTGTGACTTACTTATTTAAGTTATACTCCAAAGCACAGTTCATATTTTTGTATTCTGTTGGTGTTTGAGTCATGAGTGATTGAAAATCACTTGTCATTGACTATTCGTTCAATATTAATTCCCATCTTTCCCCAGTGTACATGCTGGAAATCCTTTCTTGTTTTCCGAAGAGCTAAGGAAAATTAGGTTAGTATCAGATCTTCTAAGGTGAATTTCACAATCACAGAACCTTGTAATTAAGTGACAAGCCCTGTGGACTAGCAAAGGTAGCATTGGGATGATTCGGTAGCCTTCTAATCTTAGGGCAGTTCTTTATGATCCAAATAAAGCCTGGGTTAATGACAGAACCTGTGTTAGGCTGCTGAAGGTCTCAGCGTAGCATGTACACATCCCAAGTTCACTCCAAGCCCATACATATTTTGCCAAGGGATTAACCTTTATTGAAAGCAAAAGAAATTCTGAAAGTTCGAATACAATTTGAGTCACTGGAGTTATCAAGCTTAATTTTTAAGAATATGGGATCTCCAGGAAGCCTTTTGAGATGTATTTTGCCAAGAGCAAACAAATTTAAACACTAAGAGCCTCATTTTTTTTCTGTTCAAATCTACAGACTGCGTGAGGGTGGGACAACTTCTAAATTCTTCTAAATTTGGCAAAGCTCCCTTCCTTGCCTGTACTCCAGAAGAGAGTATCAATCACCCTAAACAAACAGATCGCACTAATCAGCAACCACATAATGAGTCTCATTGAAAAAACTTTAAGCTATTTTTTTTTTTTTTTTTTACTTTAAGCTATTTCTTGTGTCAAGTTAGAAAAAGCTGGGAGAAAACATTCTCCTTTTGATTAAGCATCTGAAATGAGAGTTACATTAAAGCAAATGCTTTCTGTTAACTAATTTGGAGAACACACAGGAGACTAAAATTTTTATTGAGAATATGGGAAGAAACACAGAAGAAACATAAACATGAATGTATTTATGGATGTGTCACCCTGGAATAAGTGAATATCTATCACAGCTTAAGATGACAGTTAATATTTACAAAAGGGATATATATTTTTTAATCCAAACATCAATCCTCCAAGAGGGAAAGAAAAATATAACTGTGATTTGACAGGCTCAAAAAACACCATTTTGATACATTAAAAGTCCTTAATCAAGAGAAGTGTGAAATCAGGCATTCTTCTATAGGTACCAGTCTCCCTAAAAAGATCTGTTAGAATTCAAGTTTTTTTTTTAATTTACATGGAAAAAAGTACATTTTTATCTTTACTAATCTATAACTCAAATTTTAGCATTTTCTCCAATATGAATGTAGGCAACCAGCGACATTATTAGTAATAGCAATGACTTTGTACCCAACAGAAATCACAGGTATTTTCATAATGTCATCTTTTTTTTTTAATTTTTATTTATTTATGATAGTCACACACAGAGAGAGAGAGAGGCAGAGACACAGGCAGAGGGAGAAGCAGGCTCCATGCACCAGGAGCCTGACGTGGGATTCGATCCTGGGTCTCCAGGATCGCACCCTGGGCCAAAGGCAAGCGCCAAACCGCTGTGCCACCCAGAGATCCCCATAATGTCATCTTTTTATGTATTGAAGATATCTAGAAAATTTTTATATCACTATTTTGAAATTATAGCAGTTATTAGACCAACTGCTAGATTTTATTTAGTATTAACATCTAAAGAAACATTATTTGTCACAAATATTTTCTTAATATTTTGACTGTTCTGATATAATTTGTTCCCTATTTCAATATTTGATGGTTTCTATATCATTTGTTTCCTATTTCAATATTTGACTATTTCAATATAATTTGTTCTCTATTTAGTGCTATGTATTAAAACATTATTTGGGGATGCCTGGGTGGCTCAGGGCATGATCCTGGGGGTCTCTGAGGGGAGCCTGCTTCTCCCTCTGCCTGTGTCTCTGCCTCTCTCTGTGTGTCTCTCATGAATAAATAAATAAAATATTTTTAAAAATTATTGGATGCCAGTATCCTTTGACTTTACCATTCTGCAAAAGGTAAACATTCCTAGGTTAAACCACCAATTAGAGTTTGGAAAAATCATCAGCATATTTTGTACATATTTGTGATGAACATTTACCTGGCAGAGAAATGCTTTGGAGCCTTCTCTACTACTTAAATGTAATTATGCACTAGAGTGTGAATTGAATGGCCACACACTGATAAATAATAGTTCCTTATAAACTAATTTACTAACAAACATTAGCTAGATCTATTGTTTAAGCAATAAAATGCACTGCACATTTTGGAAAAACAATATTCCTTCTAACAGATTTTTTACTCACTAGCTTTATATTAGCTACTCTGTAAACCTGAAAATTTTTTGCATTTATATAAGGCAATTTGCCAAAATAAGTCTTCAAAACACAAGACTTAGGGAGATGATAGTAAAGAACTGGGTTTTCTGGATTAAGAGTAGAGGTCTAATTATTCTATATTTACATCCATTTTCTGTATTGTCAAATGGTGACTACACTTTAAATATTGACATTGATGTATTATACATACCATGCTCCTTTATTTATTCATCCATCCTGTCATTCTTTGATCCTCACTGCATAGACAAAATTGTGTTAAGAATGAGTTCTTTGGGGGTGCCTGGGTGGTTCAGTCAGCTCAATCAAGAGCATCCAACTCTTGATTTCATCTCAGGGCATGATCTCAGGGCCATGCTCTCAAGCCCCACATCAGGCTTTGTGCTCAGTGACAAGTCTGCTTGAGAATTCTCTCTCTCCCCCTCTGACCTTCCTCCCACCCACACTCTTTCTTTCTCTAAGAAATGAATAAATAAATATTTTTTAAAAACCAACAACCTTTAAGCAAAAGAATTGGTTCTTTGCCTATTTTTATTATTATTGTGAATTCTATTTCTTGCTTTCTTTAGAAATAGGACAACAGGACATTTGGGACTTGTTGCTTAGATTATTGTCAGTAATGAAGTTTGGGGCAAAAGTTGCCATGAACTCAGGTAAGAAAGCAGATTCCGGGATTGGTAACTGGATGTATTTCACATATTAAGTTTGAACTGCTTCTTACACATCCAAGAAGAGATGTCAAGTAGGTAGCTGGATATAGGAATTCAAATTTCAAGGGAGAAGGCTACACTAATGGAATGAATTTGGGAGTCGTCAGTATATAGATGGTAGACATGGATCTGAAAGAGATTGTCTGAGGAACAGGTGTAAACATGAAAGACCATAAAAGAGAAGAGGCTTAAGGTCAGGACTCGCAAAAAGACTAAGAAAGAACATCCAGAAAGATAAGAGGAATGATTCTTCTTTGCTTTTTCATTCCCTGATTTGGAGGCGCTATAAATGTGAGCATAGTTTAGTCCTGGAAAATGCTGTAAGGATGATGTTGCTTAGTTCAAATATGTTCAAAGATGCTGAGAAGTGTACCATATGCAGTCCATTGATATTTTTCTTTGGTTTGAATTAAGACTTGCCGGCTGCAGAAAGCTAAAAATATATCATGCTGAAAAATGGACACCCTGAACACTTTGTGTGTGTGTTTTTCACAGTTTTCCATGACATTTTAACTAAGTGTGGAGGATATTGTTCTTCTTTTCCTTACACTTGGTATGGCGGATGCCGAATGTGTGGGGATTACGATCATACCATGTGACAGATTGCAGTGTCACACACACAGGTCTCTGCCTTCCCTGCAGGGATGAGCAGAAGGAAATCACAGCTAGGAGAGAGGAATATTTGCTCAGCTGCAAATAGCACCATAAAGTGGTAATGATAATTAAGAAAGTGACCAGGTGAAAGTCCTGATTCCTTCGGGTTCTTCACTCTTCAACATTACCTCAAAATATATAGAGAGAGATAGACATAGAGATCTAAAGATATAGATAGATAGAAATATAGATTATCTACCTATCTATGGTACGTGTATATATATACACACACATTTTATAAATAAAATATATATACATATATATATATATGAATGTATATACATACAGTTATCTCCAGGTATCTCCATCTTATTGGAACAGTTATAGTTGCAAAAATACCCTATTTAAGTTATTTTGTATAAAGATAGCATTCAACATTGGTTAACTTTTAGCTTGGGAAAAGCTCATTTGCTTGGAAAATCAAGCAATGATACCTGTACATAGGAAACATATATGAAGCAAAAAATATAGAGATCATACATTGCTTATAAAAAACTGTGCTTAAAATTTGGAAGTTTGGAAGCCAAATACTATTGATTGGGGAAGAAGTCCCAACATCATTGTAAGATGATAATCATCTAGGATGTGGCATTGTGTGAGGTCTGTCTTCTCGTTCTATTGGGCCTTAAGCTCCTTTCTCTGAGCACATTCCTGGAGACAGATCAAGGAAGACAAAGAAGGCAAACGTTATATGTCTTGGTTCTTCAAGTAGTTTATAGCACTAGCCCTAAGAATTAAAAAAAAAAAAATCTGGTTTTGATAAAAGAGGCTTCTGGAGAGGGGCAGCTGGGTGGCTCAGTATGCTTAGCATCCAACTCTTGATTTCAGCTCAGGTCATGATCTTGAGGTCCTGGAATGGAGCCCCATGTAGGGCTCCTTGCTCAGCACAGAGCCTGCTTGAGGATGTCTCTCTGTCTCCTTCTGCCCCTCCCCCACCTTCGTGGGTAGGTGGGTGTGTCTATGTGCATACATGCTCGCTCTCTCTCTCTCTCTCTCTCAAATAAATAAACAGACCTTTTTTAAAAAGGAGATCTCTGGGGAGTTCATGCTTTCTCTGTTCTCCAATATGGAATTAGTATCTTAGAGACACAATCCAAGTAAGTAGATGACTTCACTCATTTGTTGGGTGAAATGCCTCTGTCTGCTGCTCTCTCTCTTTTTCTGTCATTTTCTTTCTATGGCTATCTCTCTCTCTGGTTCTGTCTGTTTTGTGTCTCTTTCTTCCACAACCTGTCCTCATTTTTCCCTTATATTAATATTGTTAAGTAGTTAGAATTAACTGATTTTTTTCTAGATAAAATTTCCAATAGAATTTTATGGTATAAAACAAATTATACTACTTGCTCCTCAGGCCAGGTACAGATGCATTTCTCAGGCCTCCTTTCATACTCAGTCAAGGGAAAAAAGTTCACATGTATAATGATATATACTTTGTGCAGTAATCATTTGTTCTAGGTAGTGTGCAAGGGATAACATTTGAATTCTGAAGTTTAGGTGTACTGATCTGTGAGTTAAAAGCTAGTGACTGACTCTCTGAACCAATATTTTCACAATTTATTTAAATGAGTCTGTAAATAATAACATCTTTCATTTTATTCTTAGATTTTGCTCTTAAGAAACATTAAATAAAATAAGAATAATTGAGCCCTACTCTTTATTGGCCTCCATCCTTTGATAGAAACAATATTTCATAGAGGGAAGCCAAAATTTATTTACCTTTATATGTACTCTTCCAAGAAACAAAAATGAATTAATAGCAATTTATAGAAATTAGCAAGAACATCACATTGACCACATGGAACAAAATTTTTATTTTATTTTATTTTATTTTATTTTATTTTATTTTATTTTATTTTATTTTATTTTATTATTTTTAAGTATCTCTTTAATAATCCCCTGGACTCCATAATAAAATTAGGTCAATGAAAATGATACAATTTAATGATGTGGTCAAAAACACCCTGAGGAAATAAAAAGTCAACAATAATTCAACTTGTGTTTGAGATTTATAGGCACAAACTTTGTGGCATTGAAGAAAATTCCATTAAGCATTTACTGCATCTCTTTTTCTCCCTGGAGGAAAACAAAGTATTTATCCCCCTTTACCATGATTAGAGAATTGTCACCTTTAAAAAAAAAATTGTCCTTTTCCACCAAAGTAGCAACGTAATGAGGAAATCACAAAGCATATTCTTCTGAACTTGGTAAATATATTTGGTGATTGCAACTTTACCAAGGCAATTCCTGTAGGTATGCGGAGGCTTGCTTCTGCTGACTGCTGCTAGATGCCAGACACTGACCTGTGCAACTTCCCTACTTAAAGCTTCTCAACAACTTCCTAAGAAATGTTTTATTGCTCTCATTTTCCAGATCAGAATACCAAGTTTCAGAGAGTTTAAATGACTTGTTGGGTGTCACAGTCTGAAGAGCTAGAGTCAGGATTTGTACCTGGACCCAGAGGTGGAGATCTATATACCACGATGAATTATTTCATTTTTTAAATTATATATATATCCGTGTGTGTGTGTGTGTGTGTGTGTGTGTGTGTGTGTGTGCTGGGGATGAGTGGACAACCTATGCCAGCCGGAAAAGCGGATGAGTGGGTCTCTCTTATCCAAGATTCAGGAAACAAGATATGAATGAATGGAAGTGATGTTATGATTTTAAGCTTGAATGCACCTATTTATATTCTACTATGCATATGAAGGCAATTCTGGAGGGATGAGAGAGGAGTGAAATGGAAAGATTTCAGAGCCTGAAGCCTGAAGCCTTTAAGCCATCACCTGAGGCCTGGACTCCTATTCAAAGGAAAATGAGCTCTCTCTCTCTCTCAAATTAATTAATAATTACAATCAATAAACTAGAAAAGTAACAAATCGTAAGAAAAAATGAAAGAGGAAATATTAATGTCATGGAAGACAAACAAAAAGAATAGAGAAGAGCAATGAAATAAAATCCCAGTTCTATAAAAGCACCATTAATGTAGGCAAAATTCTGCCAAAGTTAATCAGGAAAGAAAGAAGGTGAGAGAGAGAGAGGAGTGATAGATAGGTGATAGATAGATAGATGAATAGATATTTTTAAAAAATCACTATATATAATATTGAGGATTTTAAAAACCTGTTAAAAGTATGACTCTTTGGGGCAGCCCGGGTGGCTCAGCAGTTTAGCACCTGCCTTTGGCCTGGGGCATGATCCTGGGGACCCGGGATCGAGTCTCACATTGGGCTCTTTGTGCGGAGCTTGCTTTTCCCTCTGCCTGTGTCTCTGCCAATCTCTATGTTTCTCATGAATAAATAAATAAAATATTTTTTAAAAAAGTATGACTTTATAATAAATTTTAAAATAAAATGTTGATTATCTAGAAATATATGCTAACAAAATGTATTCATTATAAATAAAAAATCTAAGCAGATATATATGAACTAAAGATATATAATCATTATCAAAACACCTACATATAAAAAAAGCAGTAAGTCCAGGTGTTTTGATTGGTGTATTCTATTAAGTTATCAAGAAATAGAAAACCCTTTTCTTATAAAATTGTCCCAGAGTTCCTCCGTTAACTTTTGAAACTAGTATGAATTTGCTAACAATTCTGCAAGTAAATAAGGCCAGGAAAATGATTAGCAATTATCATTTATGAAATATATGTAAAACTACTGCCTCAAATAGCCAACTGATTCACATTGTGCATGTGTGTGTATGCATGTCATGACTTCATGACGAAATACGTATTATCCTGAGAATATTAACACAATTTAAATTTAAAAAATACATTAATATAATACATCCACCTGACAATGTAAAGAAAAATCCATATCAATAAATGCAGCAGTCATTTAATAAAATTCAAAAACAATTATGAAAGAAACAATTAACAAAACTGTAATAGAAGGTCACTTTCCTAATCTGATTGTTCATATCTGCCAAAAAGCAGATGAATTCAGTGGCAGTAAGATGGTAGGAGCACTCCCTACTTTAGTTATTCCTCCACATATCTACCTCTAATCTAAGTTTCAGCTAATGAGATATAAACTCGTGCTTTAAGTGGCAGCTTCCAAGAGCCTTCCTTAACAGTTATCTATCTGGCCTTTGAGTTTTGACCTTTCCTTTCCTACTCTTCCTCCTTCCTGTCACTGCTGATGTGGAGGCTGCTATGAACCAAGAGTATAGGAGTGGGGAACTGGAAGGTCTGACAATGTGTAGCACCATATCAGCCCCAAACTGACAGCTTCCAGACTTCTAGAAATGTAAGTAAGTAATAAACTTCTATTTTGTTTAAGCTGCTGTTACCATGCCTGCTTCTTCCCAATCCTGTACTGGGAAGTACTAGAAAATGTAATGAGAGAATAAAAAGAACTGAGATAAAAATTACAAATTTCTATCTCCCCAGTTGAGGTTTGGAGAATTATATGATCATATACATAGAAAATCACAGAGATTTATATGGCAACATCAGTGAGCTACAATTTCATACCCATACATTGTTAGGAATTAAAAGGTCTGACAATACCAAGTGTTGATGAAGTCATGGAAAAATATAAACCCTCATATACTGCTAGTGGGAGTATAAATTTTTAAAAACTATTTCATCAAGGGGCACCTACATGGCGCAGTCAGTTAAATGTCTACCTTTAGCTCAGGTCATGATTCCAAAGTCCAGGAATGGAGCCCTGCATCAGGCTCCCTGCTCAGTAGGGAGTCTCCTTCTCCCTCTCCCTCTGCCTCGCCCCGTCCTATATATGGGCACACACACACACACACTCTCTCTCTCTCTCAAATAAATAAATAACATCTTTTTAAAAATAAAACTATTTAAGTAGAGCAAGGTTTTTAGTAGCAAAAGGTTAGAGACTGAATACTGAGTAATAAGCAGATGGATAAAATTGTATGTTATAGCATTATAATAGAATACTATAGAGTAATACTAATAAAAGTATCAGGTAACATTTATTGAGGTGTTACTATGTGCTTGGCACTCCTTAAGTACTTGCTATATGTATTTATTTTCCCATGGAAGAGTGGACAAAACCCTTTAAGGGTTGGACATTTAAATTGAGACAGTAATTTCATTCTATTGAGATGATACCCATAAGATTGATGAAAACTAAAAGGTCTGGAAATAACAAGTATTGGTAAAGAGACATATTATGTGTGTGCATATACATACATATATACATATATGTAAATATATATGTAACATTGTGAGTATATATTTGGAACATAAACCTCAAATACTAGTTACAAAAGTTTAACTTTTCAGATAAAAAATTAAAGCATGAAGAAATTAAATATCCAAATCACACAGCTATTAAGTGGCAGAGATAGGATTTGAGTCCAGTCTTTAAATAGCAGTTAAAATAAATAAAATAGATCTATACACATGTATCAATGTGGACAATTTTAAAAGCATCATCTTGAGTAGATGGTAGCCTTTCAACATAAAAGGAAATATAAGAATAGACTACATTTGCCAAGAGAGAGGTAGATATTATGAGTTCATTTGGGAATAGGTTGTATTGAAGATAAGGAACAAGGACGATGCCCAGTAGTCATGTATATGGCTACCCAGGAGGTAAGCAGATACAAACGTTTCAAAAAAAAAAGGTGTTTGGATATGGCGAGGTGACAGTTATCAGGTAGTAATGGAAAGTGCAGGTGGATTTAAAAAGTGAAAACAGGAAAGGTAGGAAAGAAAGAGTCCTAAGTTTGGGGAGAAAGGAACGTGGAAGGGAGGCTGATAAAGAATACTAGAGGAGCAGTAGATGAGAGTCCTGTCTCAAATATGAGTAAGGAGTGAGCCTCAAGAGCATTATGGTCAATAATGCCAAATGCTACAGAGAGTAGTGAAAATACTTGGCACATCATCGAGAATATTAATGAAACCAGTTTCAAATGCAGTTATAGTTACAAACCCATATCCATGCTTTGAAGAGTCAATTGGAGATGAGTAGAAGGGTATATAAAATGCAGCCTATTTTTTCAGAGGAGCTGGGTTAGTGAAGGAAATGTGAATGTTAGAGGACTAGCCACAGGGGAATGAAGGATGTTTTTAGTGGAAAAGACATGGTTATTTTTAGCTTGTGTGAAAAGAGTCAGTAGAGGGAGACATCTAAAATACTGGAAAGATGGGGAAGGAGCAACATCTGGAAGATGGGAAGCAGTGGATCAAGAGCACAGGTGGAGAATTTAGCCTTGAACGTGAGAAATAATGGGGAAGTGAGCAAGAGATCTCCCAGATGAGAAGAGAGACAGATGGAGCAAAGAAAGGAGAGAAATGAGTTTTGTCCTGCTGTGTTTCCAATCAGCTTTTCCCAGAAGGGATATTTGGCAAGGAAAACAGGAAACAGACAGGTGGTCCAAGGTCTATTGGGTAAAGTTAATATATAGTTGCTTGATTATTCAGTTCTGAGTTTTAGGACAAAAAGAAGTAGATTAAAAGCAATTACTGCAAATTTATGAATCACATCCAGTTGCCCAGACACCAGTCTCCTGACCTGAATTTCTCCTTCCCTTAGTGAGTGGAGCTGGAATGTTGCCTGAATGGAGGCCATTCTGAATTTACACCAAAAAAAAAAAAAAAAAAACTGAAACCAGAAAAGAGTTAAAGTCTCACCAGATGTCAGCACCAAAAGCCACCTAGTGATCATCCACACAAATCCTGCTTCACGGAGGAAAAAAAAAAAGCAAATCTCAAAAGTGTGCATGATAGCTCCAAGGTCATCAGATTACTGATCGGTAGAGGTCTCATGCTTTATTTTATTTTCATTGAACACATTATATATTTTACTTCTTTAATTAATTTATTTTTTCCCACCTCCCATGAGAATGTGGGCTCCTTCAGAGCAGGGATTTCTGTCTCCCTGGCTCACTGCAGTTGCCTCAACCCTCTCAGTGTACCTGGCATTTAGAAGGCACTTGATCATTATTTGGTAGTGAATGGATTGCATCTACTCCAATGCACTATTTACCTATTACAATTTCAAAAAGAGCACTTCAAAGTGAAACTGACACTTCAAACAGCCACCTCCACACAAATAATTTTTATTAACTGCTCCTTTATTGGGTAGAGAAGGCTCCAGGGGAGAGCAGAATTCAAATCCAAGATTACCTGTTCTCAGAGCTAAACGTTGGATGAATTCGACCCACTCAGTTAGTTCTCCCTGAAAAAAAGCTGAAGGGATTTTGTGGCAATAAACAAAACAACAATAATAAAATAAATGAAATCCAAATCATCATTACATGACAAACTATGTAGAGTTCACACAACAGGGAGCTTCATGGTGCATTCCACATTTATATCTTTATCCGTATTTTTATGTCTATGCCCACGTTTATGCCACCCAAGAAAAATAGGGTAGAAAAGATTCACTGGGTCTGTTGCTAGAGGAGTATTATGAAAATTGTAACTTTTTATGGCCCTTCCATTGTTGAAGAAAATTCTTATTTTGGTTTCTTTGTGTGTGAAAAAAAAATGAGAAACATTGTGAAGCAGGCAGCTACCAAGAAGAGTCAATGCTGGGTGTTTCTGAGAGAGGTTTTTCCTACTCTTTCTGCAGTGTAATCCATTTTTTTTTCTTCAGGAGTCATCTCCAGGGACAGGAAGGAGAAACACTCTGAATGAGGATGTGTTCATCTCAGGGGAAGCATATGAAACGGTAGAAGCATCTCACACAACAAAGCATTTGTTTGTGAAATTAGGTAAAAGAATCCCATTTTATGGCTGTGAGAGATGCAACTGAGTGTTTAAAGATTCACATTGCCTGAGGCTTTCTAGTATATTTTTGCAGCCCACATGCTTAATAGAAAATGCACAGATTAGAATAATCAGTGCATTGAACTTTATAATACATATAGTAAGATGTCGGATAGGATACTTATATTCTAGAATTTTTGCAAAGATCCAATACCCAGAACAAATATACCTCATGTTCTATGTTCAGAGAACCCATCATCTTCCTACCAGGAATTAGTGACAAGAGCCAGTTCAGAAAATGCCTAACCACCAACTCTCCCCACCCCACCTACCCCCAGAATTATCCCAGCAAAAGTAAGAGGAGGGTTGTGTGGGGGAGAGAGGTGGTAAGCCTCCTGGAGAGAGCAGAGTTTGGGTAAGAATCAAAGCACTGCTCTTCCATTTCTAAAACTCAGTGGGAGAACTCCAGGAGGATCACATAAAGATTGACAGTTCCTGCCAGGGCAGCCTGGCAGTCCCAATATAGCTGGATGTGTGCCGGGCTGCAGAACACAAATGTCCCTGTCTGTGGTATCATTAATACCAAACATGATCAAAGACACTGGATTTGGGAAGAGCGTCTGGGAGTCCAAAGCATACCACCTTATCCTTTTCGGTCCTCTTCATGCAATATGGGGGAGAATAAATGTGATCCTGAAGTTTGGAAGTATGCATGGACCCGGTGTGGTCTTGAGCTTTCTGTAGCAGAAACGCCTTTATTAGCAACACTTGATGGACTGGTGGCATAGTGTACCTGGGAGGAAAATGGTGAAAACTCTACTCCATCTCTATTTCCCATAATCCTCTGAAGTGTGATGCAGAGCTTCTAGAGCTGCATGGAAAGAAACATGAAGGGTAATAGAAGAGGGTAGGCTCTGGGGCTGCTAGGTGGCTCTCCCACAATTTAGAGAAGTTGTGGTACCCAGTCTGCTGTACAAGGAAAACTGCCCCCAGGGGGAGAAGGGATGTAACTATTTGAATGAGAGCGAGTTAATAGTTTCAGAGACAATGTCATGTCACCCATGGTTCTGCCCAATTAAGGAAAACATTCATTTTCTTCTCAAGCCCTAGTCAGCAGAGTACCTAGTATTTTTGCTTTATTTTTCCATCAAAGTATGAAAAGGATAAGACTCTCTTTATTGCTATAATAGGTAAGAAAACACAGAACCCTGAAGCAGATAGCCAAAGAACACAAAATGCCTAAAGACGGGAAAGATCAAGTGGAACTTAAGGATCACTGAAAAGAAATAAGCAATTCTCAGAATACAAAGTAATTAATAGGAAAAAATCATGCCCAGTAATTTGGAGAAAACCAACCCCCCAAGAAGAACTGTTGATAAAAGTTAGTACACAAGCAGAAAAGAAAGGTTGTCTATAACTAATAATAGGTGCTGAAATACAAGTAAGCAACAATCCAGAGCAGATAAGTGTGGGGAAAGTATGGTGCAGGAAACAGCGAGGAGAGTTGGAGAATTTGGGTAATGTATGAATAAAAAATCAAGATAGGTAATACGGTAGATTGTGTCTTTCCAAGATGAACACCACAATAGGGTCCATGCCCATTCTCCTTGTATAATGACAATAACTATCCTTCCATCAAGTGAGAGAATCTCTATTCCCTTTCCTTGGACCCAGGAAGACATTTGTTTGAACTCATTTCTTCATGGAACACAACAGAAGTAAGGCTGTATGACTTCCAATTCTAGTTTATAAAAATTCTATAAAAATTCCTTGTTCTACCTTCTTCTCTTGGGAGATTTTCTCTTTAAATCCAGACACCTTGATATACGGAGGCCAAGAGGAAGCTTCCGGAAAGGCGCAAGAGAGGGGACTGATACAGAGAGGAATTGAATCCCTAGGCCCTCACTCAGCCTTCTCTGAACTCCAGCTGACAACCAACATCAAATTCCCAGCCATGTGAATGAGCCATTCTGGAAGTAAATCATCTAATGTCCAGTTGAGCTGATGCCACATGAAACAGAGATAAGCCTTTCCCAACTGTGCCCTGTCCAGATTGCAGATTCTGCGCTAAATAAGTGGTGGTTGTTTTAAGCCACTAAATTTGACAGGGTAGAATGGGCAATAAAGAACCAGAACAGGACCACAAAGGGAATTATTTACCTAGCCAAAGCTAGCTGAGTTTCCACAGTTCCATTGGAAGGAAGAATTGAAAGTTTCTATCACTACTCTATTTTGTATAATAATACAAATATGGCAATCTGTCATTTCTCCCACAATTTATTACTTCCTTAATAGTATATGTGTAGAGAATTCTCAATTCGCTATGTAATTCTCAATAAATTCTCTTGGCAGTCCTTATTAAATTTTGCATTTTACTTTAAGTAAAATTATAGTTTTAGTTCAGTCTATAAAATGTTTAGCTTCAAACAGTAATGGTGAATAACCTGTGGCCCCAAAAGGGTGCAGCACATAAACAATACTCTACAATTGTGATTTGCTCAGGCTACTTTTCGATTAGGTGAGTAACTTGCTTTAGTTATAAAGATTGTCATGTGGCTAAAAGAATGCTTCCCTAAATATTTTCCCCAAAGCAGAGTCATATATTTACAAGAAGTATAACCCAGACCCTCTATGTAACAATAGTGAGCACAAGGATCCATTAAGTGTGTGTTTGTAAAATATACATAGCACAAAACGTATTCATTTAACCATATTTCAGCAAAGATTTATCTGAGAGCCACTATGTGCCAACATAAGACTAGACAATAGAAGATACAGAGGTGAACAAAACACATTGGTCCCTGATGGGACACTAAGATGTAAAAAAAACATATACGGGCGCACGCGCACACACACATGCACACACATGCACATATATGTATATACATATAGAAAATAGAAAATAAATTGAAAATAGGTAAAAGAGATAGCATACCAAGGTTGTATGGGTCAGGCAAGCAAGGTTGCTCTTTTACAAAGGGTGTTCCAGAAAACCCTCCTGATGCAGTAACATTTGAGCAAAGAGTAAATCAAGTAGCTGCCTGGGAGAGGTGCACTTCACGTTATGGGAACAGCAAATGGAAACACCATGAGAGCAATCTTCACACGTTCAGAGGGTTCAAAGATGCCATCGTGGCTGCAACAGGCCAAGCAAGGCGCTGGGTGGAAAGATTAGCAGTTCTGGGAGTGAGAGACAGGTCATGCAGAGACATGGGATATAATAGAGACATTGGAAAGGACTTAGCTTTTATTGATTACAAATATACATATACGTTATCGAATAAATGCTTGTATCTTCTCCCAAATTAATACGTTGAAGTCCTATTTTGGAGATGGAGCTTTGGAAAGGTAATTCAGGTTAGATTAGGCTTGGTGGAGCCCTCATGATGGAATTACTGGCCTTCTAAGAAAAGCAAGAGAGAGATTTCTCTCTTTCTCTGCACTCACATACCAAGGGAAGGCCACGTGAAGTCTCAGCAAGAAGGCAGCTGTCTACTAGCCAGGAAGAGACTGCGCACCAAAACCCGACCCTCCTGGCACTTGGACCATGAACTTCCACCCTCCAACACTGTGAGAAAATCAATCCGTGTCATTTAAGCTTCCCAGGCTGTGGTGTTTGCCATGGCAGCGAGTCCTAAGACTATGGCTATGGCCACAGTGAAACACGGTACAACTACGATGCCCATCGGTTTTAAGTCAAGATTGAAATACAATTTTCTTTCAAAATATCCTTTTTTTTTTCTCCTCTCACTTCCTCAGTCCACTTTTACTAGCTTTCTGGTAACAAAGGTGCTAATTGCACAGTTCTTTGCCTAAAATTGCCTAATGATCGGTTTCAATTACAACTTTGCCAGTTGTATTTCTGAAATGCTGTTTTTCTGAAGTTTGAGCAAAAACATGAGCTTTGGGCGGTGTGTCTCTCTGCCGATTGAAATGTCTTTTGTTAAAGTATTTTACAAAGCGTATCGCAAAATTTAAAAGAAAAAGTCTTCCCTAATATGCATATTGCAATATTATTGGTAGAAATTTTGTAGAAGGCCCTGGCTCTAAGAAGAAAACGGTATTTTCTTATTTGAGTGAGAGATCCTTGTCCATTATATGGAAATCCCTCTGTCTACAGTCATTTGTTTGCTCTCCTGCTTACCGATTAATTAATTATTTATCTTATCATCAGATGTTTATTTTGGTTAAGACATATGGGGTTTGACTTTTCTTTTGGGGGTTTAGCTATCTAATTTCATCTCTAAGAGACTATGAGGCAGAGTTAAATTTTGCTTGCCAACACAGGCTCTCAAGTTTTTTGACAGTTTTTAGCTTCTCTGCGCTGTCTCATGTTCAGGTAGTTTCTCCTAAGCTCTTCAGAAGCCCCAAACCATCTTTGTGATTACTGTTATGCTTGTTTTCTCTTCACTTCTGACTGTTTTTTGCAGGAGTGCTCCGGCCCCATGTGATGAATCTTTTAAGGACACCAAGACTCACTTCATTTCCCGGAGCATCTCTTATTCTCATTTTCTTGTTCCTTGTGCTACTTCTTCTCATAGTACTGCTTCCTCCTCCTGCTCCTCCCCCTGCCCTTTCCCTCTTCTTCCTCTGCTCCTTCTCCTTTCTGTCCTGTCCAGATTTTGTATTCAGACTCCTTGACTCAGGTTTTTTCTAGATCTCCATGGGATTTTCACCAACTTTCTGCACAATGGATGGGACTGTTTATCATTTCTCAGTCAAGACTGTTTTTAGGAGGAGATATAATTGCCTTCTTGGCATTCATCTCCAGTAAACAAACGTAGGAGAAGCAAGCACGGGGGGCTTTCTTCTCCCTGCCTTTAAGACTCAACTAATGGTGATGGGCCAGATGTCACAAGTGTGCAGTGAGGGCAGAAATGCTTGGGACCTCTGCTCTTTAACTCTTAACTGTGAACAGAGGTTCTGTAAAAAATCTGTAATGTCTTCATGCTCAAAGGGCAGGGAGATTATGAGTTATCATCAGGTCCCATAACAATTCTAAGAATAAGATAATATATCATTTGGGGGAAAAAAATGAACTCTTACAAAGAACATGGCTCACCCTATATGGTACTTCCCCCAAAGACATAAATGTGATATTTATGTCCCAGGGAAAACAAGGCCACAAAAATAAAGTGAATTGACAGTATTGTAGAGACTCAAAGAATACATATTTTCCAACTTTGTTTGGATTCTCCATCTTTCATGGAAGCTTTGGGTTTTATGCTTATGAGTCATAGTAAGAAAATTTCAAAACAAAGCTGACAAGATTTATGGAAATTTCATTCCATTATTCTTTAAAAGAAACACTTTTATTGGAGGAAGGTAGGCATTCATCTCTCTCATGTGTCATTGTCTTGATTGCATTGGACACCATAGCAAAAATGTTCATCTGGTTGTTTACAGAGAAGCAAATAATCCCATTAGGTTTAGACTAAGAAATTTTAGAGAGCCACGTAATACTGAACTTTGGAGTCAAAGAGATCTGGCTTTACCTATTGTTCCCTGTGTGGCCACAGACAACTTATGCTCATTTAGCCTGAGCTATCTGGAAAACCAAAATAATATTTGTGCCTATGTCTTAGGGTAATGGCAAGAATTAAATGAGACAATGGCACATAGGGCACTTTTAGCAGCACACCTGGCACAGGATTAATGCTCAGTAAATACTAGATCAGATTCTTAGAATTGCTATTGTTATGGTCATTTCACATTTTCATTGTCTGTGACTTAATAGCAATAAAGTAGTGTGTTTTCCTCCATTACTAACTGGAAACCTTTTTCAATTCACTGAGCCTTCCTTACTCCCCATATATAGCATCCTAAATGAGATTTCCTTTCCATATAGAGGATTATAATAACTACTTAACTGTCCATAAGCTATTTTTAGATCAGCATTTCATATTTAATGTATTTAATTAATCAGCATTATAGTATTTAATGGCAGAGGCTCTGTGACATGCTAGTTCTATGGTTTGAGTTACAAAAGGAACTTCAGGGTGCCATGGTTCTGCTCCTTTTCCCTCATCACACAAACAGATTTATATGATGACTGTTGATGATATCCAGTGTATTAATTAAATTAATACACAATGACAACAACTCATTGTAATACACAATCTCTTATAACACACAGTTTTGACCTCAGTAATTTCCAAATAAAAATAGCTGTCTTTCTGTCTCTGTCCCTTCTATCTAATAATTAAGACCTTCATGTATATAAATTAATAATAGAATCCAGTTGCTAGTGTTCTGCCAACTAGAAATTAATTATGCACCTATTGTCTTCCTTATTCTTCAGGTAATGAAACTGAATTCAACTGAGTTTCAAATGTCTTGACCAAATAAAAAGAAAATAGTGACAGGTAAAACCAGGATTCAATACCGGTCTGTCAAGCACAAAGGAAGTGGCCTTGACTATTACACATGACCATGCAGAGTATGGATCACTGCTAAGGAAGACTTTTTTGGGGAAGCCATTACAGGAAAATATATTCCCCAAAATGAACAATACCAAACTCTGGTGTATGTGGTATTGCTTTCCTTGTCCTAAGCATAATTCAGGTGATTGGTGACCCATAGGGGCTACATCTGTTACCCTACAAACAGCCTACAAATCTTACAGTATAAATAATAGAAGAGCTTGATGAATTCTTGTGAATTTACACACCATGCCAAATTTCAAGCACCCTAGCTCTACCAGTTTCTGTGTTAGTTGACACAGGACATAATATTTACACTGCTGATTTCTTGGAAAGGTAATAAGAGCTCGGTGGCAATAAAGGATCATTTAGCTCATCTGTTGGCTAGAACTTATATTTTAAAAATGTAGACTAGATGCATTCTTAACAGATCATCTTTAAATCATCCCAGGGGCATTTGATATATGGAGAAGCCATAGGAGGTGCTATATGTTCAAGTGGCTATGGACATTTCCTGCAGGTATTTTCTCACATGTGTGTGCAAAGCTCCAGAGCAATGCAATTTGTCATCCAAAAATGAGGTTATACAGCTTTACATGAACTTGGCATGAATTAAGGCATCTTTTGTGCTTCAAGTTTAGTATTTAATACAGAAATTAATTGTGAAAGATGTTAATGCAGTTATTTATAAATTACATTTGCTAAAATAATTTTAGTGGCACAAAAAGAAACACTGTCTTCTCTAAATTGTGTCAGGTTTTCACTGTGTTCAGATTACACTTGCAGAGAATAATTTCAATGGCTTATCTATGCATACATACACACATAGGTGTGCATACATACATATACCCTTTGGGTCCTTGGTTAAGAAGTAGAGAGTAGTGACTTAGCTCTTGTGCAATAGAGCTTTTTTTGCTGAACATCTCAGATCCTAGCCCTTGGCTGTCCCATTTCTGGAATTCCTTCCCAGAGCAGTTCAATCTTCTTGACACAGTGCTAGTTGGTGTGGCTTCTGGGAAATATAACCACTTAGTGACATGACTAAAATGAGATAGCTCAAATCTGTTATTGCCAATTACTAATACCATCAAGGCGAGTCTTTGTTTAGAACTTTGGAACTTTTACTTGATGCATCAAGATGACTTGATAGAATTGTGATAAATTTTTCTTTATTAGTTAATTAAATAATACTCATGCACTATATTTGTATTTTGATGATTTGTTACTAAAGTTTAAATAAATGTGTTTACTTACATCAGGAAAAATCACGTGGTCCTCTCCACTTGGATTTGCCAATGAAAAAGCCCCATCCAAAATCATTTCTTTCCACTATTTTTTTATTTCAGTTTCCTTTTTATTTACTTCATAGCATTCATTCATCACAATTTGTAATTACTTTATTTGTTTCATATCAACGTCATAGAGCATGGATCTTGCCTATATTTTTAACCATTGGATCAAACACTCTGAATGGCAAAATGAAGTCCCTCAATAAATATTTACTGAATAAATGAGTGAAGGAATGAAATAAAGCGGTATTAATGACTTTAGTTATCACCTTTTTAGTTTTATAAATACGGTTTGAGAAAACAAACAAGAGCAGACTCTAGAATATTTTAAATATTTTTTCCATAGACAACCAAGGTGAGAATGGTAGACCTTGGGTGGAAATATTGGGGAAAGAGATGAAGGGAACTTGAATAAGTATGGGAATTACATTGTCTTTAATCTTATCTTAATATGTTAAATTAAAATTCCATACTGCGTTGGGTAAAGGATAGTCTTAATATTAAAAAAAAAAAAAGTGGTTTGCCACCTTTAAGCCAGACTGTAGAACAAGTATGGGCAATAGAAAATCCTTGATCTGGAAATTGGCCTTGAGTTGGTTGTCCTCTTCTAGCATACATTTTGAGACTATAAGCAGATCTCAGTTACCTATGTAAATACTAATGACTGAATCAAAATGGTACCTATTGATTCTCAAATCTATGCTATTGACTTCAGGCTCAATATTAATGAGGGAAAAAATGGAAAGAAAGATACTGGTCAGAGAGAACTATACTAATCTCCTTCAGGGCAAATGTGAGCCTGCTCATCATGCATGTAAATAGCCATCTTACAAGTGTGTATATAAATGGGTATTTAGGGTTCTTGGTGTGTATGTGCATGTATTTTTGCAAACAATATAGATGGATGGACAGACAGAAACAGATACCAAATGCTTTAAATTCACCAATGATAGAATTATTTATGCTAAACAATTAGGCACAAATTGATTTTTCAAGATTCTGAAAATGTCCCAGTGATCAGATGATAGAATATTTTTGTAGAAGCAGCTCATTTCCCTCAATCCCCATGCTCAACCCCCATGCTCACCTCAGAAATGCCTCTCCATCATTTCCACCTTTTGGCTTATAAGAAAACTTCCGTCTGCCCCTCCACATGCTATTTTTCAAGGTTGAAAGAGTTGCTAAATTTACTGGTAAATGACTGGTCTTCATTGGTCCACGTTTTCCCTAGCATGGAGTTACTTTACAAGTTGAGACATAGTCTCTTAGATCTTTATCTCATTTTTTACATTTTCCCTCAGATGCCCTCCTGGGGATCTGAAAGAAAGTTAGTGAGATCCTTACCTGAGTCTTTTTATCAGGTGAAAGCAGACATAACTCAGGACCCAAGGCCCGCATTTTAGAGTATATGTCTTAAAATCTTATATGATAGTGCTATCTTCAGCAGCAGATACACTAAAATTGAAATGATACAGAAATTAGCATGGCCCTTGCACAAGGATGACATGCCAATTCATGAAGTGTTCCATATTTGGGGGTGAAATAGATAAAGAGGATTAAGAATACACTTATGATAGGCATGGGATAGTACATACAATTGTTGAATCACACTGTACCTGAAAGTAATGACACTGTATGCTAATTATATTTCAATTTTTAAAAATCTGATAGAACAAGTTCTACCTGTTTATTCTCCCTCTTTAAGGATGTAGTTATTTGTGAACATCTATTTTTCAAATAACTTTTTAAGTAATTTTACTGAGTTCTCAAATATCTAAATAGACCTTAATTGATTTTGCACAAAATTTATAGAAAGATATAGTATTGTCATCTGAATAATATCAAGAACTTCTATCCACAACCATGGAATATTTCTCTATTTTTCTTTTATTAGAGTATTTATTTTCCCCAAAGAGAGTATGAGGTAAGTTTAGTAAATGGGAGGATTTAGCAAGGCCTGTTAATTAGGATTCTTCTTGGGGTATTTTTGTCTTCAGAGATAAGGATGCTCCTTTTCTCTGGTCATAGGGAGTGCACCTCTCACATGAGAATTTTATGATCTGTTTCAGTAGATAAGGGTGAGGGGAAGATCAGAGTGATCTTTCTGCTTCTACTATTTTCTCAAACTCCTTCAACTTAAAATATTCAACATGCCAAAGTGCTGTATTTGGAGTTAGCAGGTCCTAAACTCTATCAAGTGCAAAGGGAAATCCTCAAATATTAACCAAATACAATCTTCATGAATGCTATAAGTCCATTTTAAAAGATTTTCAAAATGAAGACAAATATAATATTATCTGCAAGTAATTTCTATTTTCTTGTTCAAATATAATGATTTTTTAAAGTAGATCTTTTACTTAGAATTTTGCCAGTATAAAATTGTGGGAGAAAATGTATTGGTAATGAGCAAAAAATTATTAATATAATTTAATTTACTGGGGAAGTGACTATTTCTAAGGAAAACAAAATCTACTTCAGACTGATCACAAAGAGTAAACCCCAATATGTTTCACTCTTAATTCTTTAGGACTAATTTTTGATTATGGAAGATTCTCATAGAAATGTATTTGATGAGAGAGAGAGAGAGAGAGAGAGAGAAAGAGAGAGAAGCAAGAGACTTTCCTATTCACTATCTTTCTTCCTATCCACTTTCCCAAACATTACGTGATAACTGAGCCTTGCCAATATAATTCTACTTAATCATTTTAATAAGAATTAAGTTGCCAAATTTTTCATCAAACATCAACTAAATGTTGGAAAAACACAGACTTCGTGGCACATTTAATTTAGTGTTCTACAAAAAAAAAGATTATGTAAAGACTGAATTTATACATGCAAGGCAAATGAAAGAAATGGGGATATTCTTTTAATAGTCTGTGCTGGCATCAAATTTAACCTTGAAATATCTGGAATAAAGTATCCTCTGATGGAAAGTAGTTGAGAAATTAGCCCCAGTTTTTCACCTCACTTTGAGTAAATAATACCTATTTCACTTTGAGAAAAAAAAATGGTTTTATGTTAAAGAAAAAAAAAACTACAGAAGAAAAGGCTAAACATAAACACATTAGGAGTTGAGAAACCTATTGATTGTTATTTTTAAAAAGGGCTTGTTGGAAATCGCTTACAAATTTGGATGACAACCTATGTTGAGTAATATAGATTACTGTTATCTGTGATTCTAATCTGGGATGACCTGACAGTTTAACTGTGGCTAAGAGATCTCTTTTGTTCAACAGTGTTTTGTTAACCAGCTGTCTCTTTGAGGTAGAAAACTGAATTTGCTAATATAAATAACACACCGGGAGGATATGAACAGTCAAAACAGTGTAAAAGGCCTCAATCTAATTTTTATCTTCCTGTCATCCTGGGTGGGTTCCCTGAGAGATAATAATGAAGAGTGCAGAGGGAAAACTCTTACAGGATTTTATACTCTTAGAATTTATAGTAAATTGTTTTTTGACAGATAGCTTGGGCTTTGCTCCTCCTCTTCTAAGGAATCATGCAAAGAATGTGTGGGTCTAAGGCAGTATTTTTCTTAAACTGATAATGAGCACAGAGCCAAAACTGAAATCCAAGGTCACAGATAATGGAAAATACACCATAGGCATTTTCATTGCCTTTATGTTTTTAATGATGTCTTCATTGTCACTTATTGGGATTTTGTTTTGTTTTCTTTTTACAGTCACTTATGTTTCCTGCTCTTTGCCACTTGCTTTCAGGCTGGCACTAGCACTTGCATAAAATATCTTAATGGCCCCCTGCAGGGCTTCTGAAGTGAAGGGTCTGCTAATGTTTCCATTATGACCCTAGTCTCAGAGATCTTTATATCACAGTCATCCTAATTTGCATTAGACCATGGGGAACATGCCACATAGGTCAGTCTTGGGAGCAATATTTTTTTGATACACTTGAAAAAAAATTATAGTAGAAATTCTTCAACAGTTGTGTAGCTCTAGAGCACTGAATCTAGTTACAGTAGCATTTGCTGGGGTTTTAGCTGAGTGACTTCCATAAAAGTTAATTGAAATTATCTGAATGAAGCCTCAGGTGATGCTTTGAAAATAGAGACTAACCTTGCAATTGCTTTGTTCTCCTTTCACCTTCTTCTCTTGCCTTAAATAGTAGCACTATAGCTGATTGAGCTAGAATACCATCTTACTGACAGGGGTAGAATGACATAATAATTACAAACAAATTGTATCTTGTTTAATAAAGGCTCCCAATATAAATACAAGATCAAGCAGTTGTTTTGAAATGTCAGAGTGACCTAGGGTAGTAATAATAGAAAGATGCAAATACCCATGGCATAGATCCCCTGGGAACAGACGTGATGTCCCAGTATGGGGGTGTCACACTTGATATGGAATCAAAGAGAATTAGATATTACTTTGCAAAATGTTTGTGATCTACTTTCTTGTTATAAAATGTGGCATTTCAAAAATTTTGTTTAAATCATGAATTAAAAAGTAAAGAAATGAATAGAAAAATATAAGGGAAAGATTCTACCAAATTATGTAGGTGGTTTAAAAATTTTTAGACATGTAGCATCTGTTTATTCTCTCAATCTTTACAACATTTTTTTGAATCATGGAAAAGATTCCCATTTTCAAAATAAGTAAACAAATGATTGACTGGTAGCTTGAATTTTGCAGACAGACCTGGATTTAAATCCTGCCCTACCATTCACTAAGTGAAGGTTTAGGGCATGTTACTCAATTTCATCAGTTATGAAACTTGCACTTGGGGAATGTAGTGTTACGATTCCAGGCCTGTTTTAAGGGGCCAATGAGATTCATACATAGCTCCACACCATCCTAGCACAAAGAAGGCAGTGAGGTTATTCTTTCCTCTGCTTCTTTGAGAATATGGGGGCTTACTTAACATCATAGATGGTTAATAGCAAAGATAAAATTAAAATATGAGTGTTTTGACTTTTGGCCTGAATTTGTTACACTCTAAACCTTGCTCCTCACAATTAAAGATAATTCACCAAATATTCTCATGTAATTTTACTTTGCTTTATTCATTTTCTAATCCAATTAGAAAGGATTATATTTGTAGAAGCATGTTATAGAACAAAGAATTAGGTGAATAACAGAACAATATATGATCTCAAGGAAGAAAATTTCTTTCTTTCAAACGAATCTGGTAAAAGACAAGGAAAATCAGAGAAGGTTGTGCTGTCCACCAGAAGTCATGAAACAAAATGGGTAGAATCTACCACAAGGTCCAACGAAAAACCAAAATCTAGAATGGGAAAATTGAAGGGAATAAAGTTAACCTATAAAGATATTAACATGTTGTGACCTTTCATTATTGATATCTAAAACACTCTCCAGTGAGTTATTTTACACAGAGTATCACACAGGATGTGTTCTGTGGAAACACTCAAATTACAGTGTGAATATATATCTCTATTTGCCTGAAATAGTCTCTGTTTAGGTTAGTTGTCCTACTCTAATTATTAATAGGTCAGCTTTCACTCTCAAAAAGTTCATATTTGGGTGATGAATTATATGGTCACCCTCTCAGTCAAGGACACAAGTCCCTGTCGTGAAGATAGGCAACATTCTTTTTTTTTTCTTTTTTTTTTAATTTTTTTTTTTTTTATTTATGATAGTCACACACAGAGAGAGAGAGAGAGAGGCAGAGACACAGGCAGAGGGAGAAGCAGGCTCCATGCACCGGGAGCCCGACGTGGGACTCGATCCCGGGTCTCCAGGATCCCGCCCTGGGCCAAAGGCAGGCGCCAAACCGCTGCGCCACCCAGGGATCCCGATAGGCAACATTCTACCATAATTCTTAACCTAATGCCAAGTGCATAATCACTTTGGTTACCTACATTTAGTACTTCTTATCACAATTAAAACCCCAGAGAATAGGACTCATTTTAAAACAGAGTATGAAACAGTGAATGACTATCAGATTGGGACAAACAGGTGAATGTTTGTAGGAACAGAAGAAGGAGAGCCACAATAGGATACATACGTTAAGTTGAAAATTAAAGCATTAATATTTTTAAATGTTTATAGGGAAGAAAGATGAATAGTGGGTAGCAAAGCATCTAGACCAAGCATCTGGATGCTGGAAGTCAATTTCTAGTAGGTACCCAGTTACATACTCAAAGCCCCAAGTTTGGAGTGCATATTCGATTGTTGATGAAATTGTCACTATTGCTAGCAGCCACATCACTTAGTCATAGATGCCATTTTTATTGAATATATATATATATATTTGAATATATAATCTATCACGTTATGATAATTCAATGTGATCAATTGTTTGTCTTAGTTTCTCATTGGAGCGAATAGATTAACTCCCATACACCAGTTGAATTACTGGGTTGAACCATATGAAATTGTTGCTTTTTAATCTTTTGACTTAAAAGCACAATTCTATCTGGTTTAATCTAATATAATCCTATTAATATAGGAAAAGGACAATGGAGAACTTAATTTAGAATGCAAAATGATCCCAAAGCAAGACAGAGAGAGGGATAGAAAGAGAGAAGAAGAAGAAGAAGGAAATAAGGAAAAGTCACTAAAAAATACTTACAGAACACTTATTTCCACATGCCAAGGAACCATGCCAGGTACCTGGGACTAAAAATAGACCTTCTCTTTTCTGTCATGGCACAGGCTCTTGAGAACATAAATTAAGAGTTCATGATCTACTTTATCCATTCATCTGTTGATGGACATCTGGGCTTTCTATAGTTCAGCTCTTGTGGACATTGCTGCTATAAACATTGGGGTTCAGGGTATTATGCTGAGTGAAATAAATCAATCAAAGAAAGACAATTATACGGTTTCACTCACATGTGGAATTTAAGAAACAAAACAGAAGTCATAGGGGAAGGGAGGAAAAAATAAAATAAGATGAAATCAGGGAGGGAGAGAAACTCTAAGCGACTCTTAACTATAGGAAACAAACTGCAGGTTGCCGGAGGGAAGGTGGATGGGGGAATGGGGTAACTGGGTGATGGGAGTTAAGGAGGGCATTCGATGCAATGAGCACTGGGTGTTATATGCATCTGATGAATAACTGAGCTCTATATCTGAAATTAATGATGCACCATATGTTAATTAATTGAATTTAAATTAGTTTTAAAAAAAGAGTTCATTATCTAGATACTTGTCTTGTTTTTAAAGATAAGTTCTCATAGAGCAACTATTCTTCCTCCTTTTGTTTTATATTTTCCTTTATTCCTGTCTAGGTTTTCTTCCATTCCATAATATTTTTATGTTGATTTGCAGTCATTTTCCCTCCTCAAGCTGAAAGCCTAAACTCCTATTGCTCTAAAGCACCTATTTCACTATGACTTGTGTTAGTTACTTATTTGGAGATCTGTGCCTCTTTCTCTCAAAGCACAATGATGAAAGCCCCTTGAAGACAAAGAATGAGAATCATTCATCTTAATTAACATGTGCTGTGCTTATTATATTCCTGGCCTTAGATGTTATTCAATAAATTCTCATTAAAGCAAATAATGTCCAGTGTACATTGGTGCAATATCTAGGCTATGCCCTAGCCTCAACAAATATGAACATATTGATAATATAGATATAAGCTTTGCTATTCACTACCCAGAAATTAAAGGTAGTTACTGGATATTATGTTTTGAGATCAATTAATATAATTTGCTTTTCTCATATATGTGTAGCCTCAGGCTCTGTTTCCACTCAGTCTCTTTTTTAATGTGAACATTAATAGGAATTATGTTTTATTAAACAGAATGGAAATAAAATAGTTTTGCAATTTGACTCAGTGTTTGCTGCATTTTTATGCAACTGTGCAAGAGACAAAGATTTTACTAAATGGTATAAAACATGATGAAAATTCCCTGTGACAAGATACAGAAACCTTAAACTATCTAATTTTCCCTTTACCTCTTTTCCTGAAAGGAGACTTTGAATCTGGAACCTGAATCACTCTTGCTTGTCCTAAGATGTCAGTGGAAGGTGAAGACAGCCAAGCTGGAAGGTCACCAAGAGACTTGCTAATGTACAATTTGTCTTGCTTCCTGCATTTCACAATTTTTATGACATTGAATCCATTTGAATAACACAATAGGAAATACATAGCAATTTACTCCTTAAAACAAATGAAAATCCACCTATACATATATTGGGGGGGGAAGAATTATGCACACATACACACACAGTACATATTTCACTTTAGATCGGAGGAAATATACAAGAAAATATTATTATATTCAGTTGAGACTTTGTTCCATATATATTACACAGCATTTATGTTATATTGTATATATATGTGTATATGCTATACTTTATTTAAACAGCTTATTTTTTAAACTGGTTCTACTAACTAAATGTATATATTGCCCTCTACATACATCATTCTTCTGCAATATTTTAAATAGGCATTAAGCAGTAATTTTTAAATAAGTTTATGTGTTTTAGAGTGAATCTTTTCCAAAAAAATCATCATAGTGCTCTCCATAACCTAGGGAAACCAAAAACTAAAATTATAAGTTTAGGAGTGAAAGATTTTTACCAAACTAGGGATTTGCCCTTAGCGGAGGACTGTCCCTGGTTCCTCTGGTAGACAGGCTGTGCTAGAGAATTGAAAGCTAATGTGTGCTGTCAGGTAAAGGTCACAATGACTCAGGACTTTACTCTGTTCTTTGCTAGTATTTGGGGGAAAGGTATTGAACTGATTCACAAAGTAATCACTTTGTGGTCGAAGAATAACAAACTGAATTCTAGTAATAAATTTTATTTTGCCATCTAAGGAGCATATCCTAAACAGTTTTTGTTTTTTAATTCAATTAATTTAAACTAAAACAAAAACAGTATACCCATTTCTCCTACTGTCAATTCCCTACCTCTGGCAACCACCAATCTGTTCCCTGTGTCAATGAGTTTGTCAGGAGAAATTTTATATATATAAAATCACCCAATATTTGTCTTTTGTCTGACTTATTTCCTTTAGCATAATGCCTTCGACTTCATCCATGTTGCTGCAAATGGCAAGATTTCATTATCTTTTACGGCTGAGTGATATTCCACTGTGAATATGTACCACCTCTTCTTTACCCATTCATTCACTGCTGGACACTTAGTTGTTTCCATATCCTGGCTATCGTGAATAATGCTGCAACGCATATATGGGTGCATATGTCTTTTTGAGTTAATGTTTTCATTTTCTTAGGATAAATATGAAGAGTGGAATTGCTGGATTGTGTGGCTGCTATATTTTTAATTTTTTGAGGAACCTGCATATTGTTTCCCATGGTGGCCACACCAGTTTACATTTCCACTGGCAGTGCACAAGGGTTTCCTTGTCTCCACGTTCTCACCAATAGTTGCTATTTCTTGTCTTGTTAATAATAACCATTCTAGTAAGAGTAAGGTTAGCATGGAGTATCTTTCCATTTATTTGTGTCTTCTTTAATTTCTTTTCCCTAATGTTTTGTAATTTTCAATATATAGGTTTTTCTCCTCCTCAGTTAAATTTATTCCTAGATATTTTATTCTCTTTGATGCAATTAAATGGTATTGTTTTTTTAAATTTCTCTTTCCAACAGTTCATTATTAGTCTATAAATGTAACATACTTGGAGTCCCTGAATGGCTCAGCTGGTTAAGAGTCCAATTCTTGGTTTCAGCTCAGGTCATGATCTCATGGAGCCCTGCATGGGGCTACACACACAGCTAGGAGACTGAAGTTTCTCTCCTGCCCCTCCCCCCACTCACACATGTGTACTTTCTCTCTCAAATAAATAAGTAAATCTTTTTTTAAAAAAAATGAAACAAACTTTTGTGTATTTTGTATCCTCCATCTTTGCTGAATTCATTTATTAATTTACAATTTTTAATGAAGTCTTTAGGATTTTCTGTAGGTAAGATAGACATTTATATAATGACATTTGCAAATAGTGACAGTTTTACTTCTTTCCAATTTGGATGACTTTTATTTCTATTTCTTACCTAATTGCTCAGGGCTAAGACTTGCAATACTTTGTTGAGTAAAAGAGGTGATAGTGGACATCCTTGTCTTGTTCTTGATCTTAAAGGAAAAGATTTCAGTTTTTCCCTGGTGAGTACGATGCTAGCTGTCAGTTCACCATATATGACCTTTATTATATTGAGATATCCTCCCTCTTTATCTGCTTTGGAGAGTTTTTAGCATAAATGGATGTTGAATCTTGTCAAATGTTTTTTCTGCATCTGTTGAGTTGATCGAAATATTTTTTTCCTTCATTTTGCTAACATGATATATCACACTAACTGATTTGTGGATATTGAACCCTCTTTATATCTCTAGAATAAATCTCACCTAATCATGACATATGATATTTTTAATGTATTGTTGATTTGGGTTTGCTAATATTCTGTTGAGGAATTTTGCATCTATGTTCATCGGAGATATTAGCCTGTAATTTTCTTCTTTGGAGTATCCTTGTCTGGTTTTGGAATCAGGGGAATGGCCTCATAAAATGAGTTTAGAAGAGTTTCCTCCTGTTCTATTCTTTTCTGAAGACTTTGAGAAAGGATTGATATTAATTCTTCTTTGAATTTTTGGTAGAATTCTAGAGTGAAGCAATCTGATCTTGGACTTTTATTTGTTGGTAAGTTTCTGATTATTGATTCAATATCCTTACTAGCAATCTATCTGTTCAGATTTTCAATTTCATCATGATTCCATCTTGGTATATTGTATGTTTCTAGGAATTTTTCCATTTCTCCTAGGTTGTCCAGTTTGTTAGCTTATAATGGTTCATTGTAGTTTCTTATGATCCATTGTATTTCTGTGGTATCAGTTGTGACTACTCTTTCATTTCTGGCATCATTTATTTGAGTCCTCTCTCTCTTTTTTCCTGGTGAGTCTAGCTAAAGATTTGTCTAAGATTCTGTTTTTATTTCCCAAGAATAAGCTTTTAGTTTCAATGATCTTGTTATTGTCTTTCTAGTCTCTGTCTCATATGTCTGCAATATTCTTCATTATTTCCTTCTTTCTATTAACTTTGACCCTCATTTGTTCTATTTTTTTTTTTTTTTCAGTTCTTTGAGGCATAAAATCAGGCTTATTTGAAATGTTTCTTGTTTCTTGAGGTAAACATTGAATCACTATGAACTACCCTCTTTAAAAGGGTATTTAGTCTTTGCTATATCCCATAAATTTTGGTATATTCCATGTCCATTCTCATTTGTCTCAAGATATTTTTTTAATTTTCCTTTGATTTCCTCTTTGATTCATTGGTTTTTCAGTAGCATATTGATTAATCACTACATATTTGTAAGTTTTCCCATTTTCTTTGTGTAACTAATTTCTAGTTTCATACCATTGTCATCAAAAAAGATAATACTTCATATGATTTCAATTCTCTTAAATCTATTAAGATTTGTTTTGTGGCCTGACATACAATCTATCTTGGAAAAATGTCCTATCTGCACTTGAGAAGATTGTGTAGTCTGTTGCTTATGGATGGAATGTTCTATAAATATTAGGTAATTCCATCTGGTCTCATGTGTCATTTAAAGCTACTGTTTGTTTTTTGACCTCCTGTCCGGATGATCCATCCACTGATATAAGTTGGGTATTAAAATTCTCTGATATTTTTATATTCTTTCTCCCTTTCAGTCTGTTAATACTTGATTTATATATTTAGGTACTCCTATATTGGGACACAAATATTTACAGATACTACATCTTATCCTTGAATTTACCACTTTTTCACTATGCAAAGCCTTTGTCTCTTATTGTTGTCTTCATTTTGAAGTTTATATTGTCTAATAAAGTATAGTTACTCCAGCTTTCTCTTGGTTTTCATTTGCATGGAATATCTTTTTCCATCTCTCCTCATTCTATGTATGTCCTTACAACTAAATTTAGTCTCTTGTAGGCAACGTATATAAATTGGCTGTGTGGTTTTATTCATTCACAGTATATCTTTTGATTAGAGAATTTAGTCCATTTAAATTTAAAGTAGTTATTGGTTTTTATGTGCTTGTTTCCATTTTATTAATTGTTTCCTGTTTTTGTAGATTCTCTCTCTTTTTTTTTCTACTCTCTTCCTTTGTGTTTTGATGCTTTTTTTTTTTTAGCGATATGCTTATATTCCTTTCTCTTTATCTCTTTTTTTGTATTTACTATAGGTTTTGGTTCAGTGGTTACCATGAAGCTTGCATATAAAAACTTATATCTATACCAGTTTTTTTAAAATTGATAACAACTTAAATTTGATCCCATTGTAAAACTCAACATTATTACTCTCTTTACCTCACGTTTTATGTTTTATGTCACTTTTTACAACTTTTTATTTTATGTATCCCCTGTTATAGTTTTAGTCAATATTTTTACTTTTCTCTTTTCGTTTTTATTATAGTTTTATAAATGATTAATCCACTACCTTTACTATGTATTTACTCCACCAGAAAGATTTTTACTTTTGTATGTTTTCTTACTACTAAATGGTACCCCTTTTTTTTTCAGCTTAAAGAAGTACCTTTAAATGTCTTGTAAGGTCACTTTAGTGGGATTGAACTCGTTTAGCTTTTGCTTATCTGGAAAACTATCTCCCCTTCACTTCTGAATGATAACTTTGCTAGGTAGATTAGTCTTGATTGGATATTTTTAGCTTCAGCACTTTTAATATATTCTCCCACTCCTTTCTGTCCTGTAAAGTTTCTGCTTTACACAATCAGTAGAAAAATCAGTAGAAAAATCTATTGATCATCTTATGGAGGTTTATTTATATATAACAAGTTGGTTTTCCCTTGCTGCTTTTAATATTCTTTGTCTTTAATCTTTGACTTTTTCATTACAATGTACCTTCCTGTGAGTCTTTTTGGGTTCCTCCTATTTGAGACTCTGGGCTTCCTGGATCTGAATGTTTGTTTCAGCCATTATTTCCTCAAATGGGATCTCTAACTCTCCCCTCTCTTCTTCTGAGAGCTGAACCCAGCAAATTCTGGTCTGGTTGATATTATCCCACCTGACTCTTAATTATCTTTACTTTTTTCATTCTTATTGCTGCTCTGATTGAATGTGTCCCACTGGCTCATTTTTAGTTGAGTCTTCTGCTTCATCTAGTCTGCTGTTGAACCTCTGGTGTATTTCTCAGTTCAGTTGTGGTATTCTTCAGCTCTATGGCCTCTATTCAGTACTTTCTTATATTTTTCAATGTCTTTTTTGAAATTCTTACTCTGTTCATCTGCTTCTCTCCCCAGTTTGGTGAGCATATTTATGACTATTACTTTGAACTTTTTGTCAAATAAATTACTGTTCTCCATTTCATTGGGTTTTTTTTTTCCTAAGGTCCTATCTCATGCTTTTCTTTGAAACATATTCCTCTGCCTTTTTATTTTGATTGACTCTCTGTGTTGGTTTTTGTACAATAGATGGTTGGTTTCTACACAATAGATATTCTCCCGGTCTTAAAGGAATGGTCTTGTAAGAGAGGTGAAACTTGTTAAACCCTGCTTCAGGTATTGATCTTTCTCTTCAACTTTTGCCTACAGCTCATAATGATATTAATAGCTCCCTGCAGTTGAGAATGTGACAAGACCTGTTAAAGTTCCAAAGGGTTGGATCTCGGGACCTACAGTCAGGTTGACTGGTAGCTAGAGCCTCACACATCAGCTTTTAAATGGATGCAAATGTATATGGTCCTGTCAAACTACAAGCATGAGCCCCACTAGACACCAGAACCAGGTGATCTGGTATTGTCCCTGGGTAGCAGTCACAAAAATCAGGACTCTACATGAGTGCAGTAAGCCCTTATCTGGGTGATAGCAGCATAGTGGAGCAAGCAGAGAGAGCATTAAGATGGCATCCACAGCCTATGTTCCTTAAGAGTAGTTTCTTAAACACACATCTAGTGTGTGCCAAACCTGAAGCTTGCCTCTCAGGCCAAAGCTCCAGACAAGCAAAGAGGCCTCCTTCACAGAACAATTGGGGATTATGCCTCAGTTGTCTGTGCAATGCCCTGGAGGTAAAAGCTTGACAAGAGCTGTCTCTCCAATGGCCACAGTCCTGTGGGACCCAGGAATGCAAGGTCCCCTGGCCACCAGAGCCAGGCAATCAAGGGACATTCCTCGGGCAACAGCTACAAAACCTGGGGAGCCTGACATAAAATCCAAGGCACCGGATGTGTGTAAAGCTTCCTTCCAGGAGGTACTGATGCTTTTGAGTAGGGCAGAGGGTGAGTGCAAAGGTAGTGCCTGCCTTCCATGGTCTTTGGAAAGGATTATAGTCAGTCCCAAGATGTGTGTTTAATTAGGAGCTTGCCCCTCAGGCCACAGTCATGGTTAGCTAATAGCCTAATTCACAGAAACACTGAACTGTTGGGTCTGTTGCTGTTTAAGAACTCTTTCTCTGTTGGTTACAGTCCTATTGGATCCGTGAATGTAAGCCCCACCAGCCACCAGATCCAGGTGATATACAGGTGCCTTCTCACTGTTGCAAAACTCAGGGTGCCAGACATGGCTATGTGCTCTTTTCTTAGTGACTTTTATTATTACAGTCTCATGGGACTAGGAATGCAAGTTCTTCTGGCCTCCAGAGCCAGATGATCAATTGATTATGGCAGCTGCAAAAATTGGGGCACTAGATACACATAAAAGCTTCCTTCCAAGAGATATTGGTGCTCTGAAGCACAGCAAAGGGATAAACAGTTCTATATTTAGAGCACCACACAGTGCAGCTTTAAAGGTGTTTCTCTACTCCTATACTGTGAGCTCACAGGGGTCAGCAGTACATATGCATGTCTCATCCACTTTGTGTCTCTCAGCACCAGGCCAGTATTTTTGGCCTGTCGTACATTATCAATAATTGTTTGTGAGCTTAATTTAACTTGATGTGGAAAACAAGTCTATCTCAATTTCCATTATAATCTTAAATTAGCTTTCCATTTCCCTGAAGGAGAGAAAGATTATAAATGAAGTGAAATAAGAGTAATGTGAGAGGAAATAAGATAATCAGGTTTACAATTATTTCACTCAGAGCTAATATTTACTAAGTGTTTATAAATGTTCCAGGCAATTTTCTAGGTAGGTGGATATTCTTTTTTATCCCACTTGACAGATGAGGAAACTGAGGCACAAGAAGGTTAAGCAATCTGCCTAAACTCACAATTCTAATAAGTGGCAGGACCAGGATTTATCTATTTACAAGGTTATCTAATTAGAGTCTGCACCCTTAACTAGACATTCAGTTTCTTCCAGAATATTATAATATCAAACAAAATTATAAAAGTCACTAAGAGGAAGTAAAAAAATTTTGAAATTTTCACAAATTTTGCAAATTTGTATAATACTAAACACAAAAAAGTGAAGTCTGGGATTTGACAATAACTAATTCTTCTTTAAATGCTTTTTCCTGGGGGTTAATCAAACATAACAAATTCACTAGATAAACTATATACTAGTTAGCACTTGATATGAACAAATGTGTATATCCATTCAACAAACAAATATTTAGCAGTTATCATGTGCAAAGTGATGTGCTAGGGATGTAGGCAGGAGGTACAATGACAATCAAACCCCTAACAGACCTAAGGGGCTACCAGAGGTACGTGAATAGCTTCAGTGCAGAATAGCAGTACAGGAAGCATGAGTAGGGAGAGGGATAGTTGTTTCCCCCCTAGGGATCTGCATATGTGGAGACTTACACATATGTGGTTGCAGTAAGAAAGCAAGGGATATTCAAGAGAAACAGGCAGTAGTATGGTTCAACTGGTGCATAGAGCCCATAAAGCAGATGAAGGGTTTACAAAATACTGCCCTGTTGGTGACGTCTTGAATGTCAGGACAAAACCCTTATTCTTCCATTATCCAGCCTCCCATCAACTATTTATTGTGATATGTGTGCAAACACAAATGCATCAAGTTATAATAGAAAGAATAAGGGGGCACCTGGGAGGCTCAGTGGCTGAGCATCTGCCTTTGGCTCAGTCGTGATCTCGGGGTCCTGGGATCGAGTCCCGCATGAGTCCCTCAGGGGAGCCTGATTCTCTCTCAGCTTATGTCTCTGCTTCTCTCTGTGTCTCTTATGAATAAATAAGTAAAATCTTAAAAAAAAAAAAGAAAAAAGAAAGAATAAGGAATTTGGCATGTTATGAACCTGGGTATGGACTCAGGCTCCATCTCTCTCTAGCTGTGAGATCTCAGAAAAATTATTTGATATAGCTGAATCATGATTTCTTTAACTATAAAATTCAGATATACCAACCTACAGAATTATTTTGAGGACTAAATAAACTCAAACCTCAGTGCTTTGATCCATAAATATTACTCAATATATATTATGTATCAAAGAGTATGGCTATCTTTCTACAAGCAATGCAAAACTACTACAGAATTTTAGGCAAGGGAGTAACATACTTGATATTTCACCTCCTGATTTCTGTTATAGAGCAGATTAGAGCCTTTTTTTTTTAGTAAAGAATTCATCAGTAGCTAATGATATATGTAATATATATAATTTATATAATTTATAATTTATTTGGGGTAGATAAAATTGAGTGCCCTATTTCTATGCTGTTCCTCAAGCTTGAGGAGCACAGGTCAATCTGCAGTTACATTCCAAACATGAAGGGCTTATAAAATGATTGGGTCTGATCCCATTTTCCTGAGCAAGAGAGTACTCAGGGCTTGTTTGTCTTCTGAGAGTTTAGGTGAAATGAGTGCTGGCTGGAAAATATTGCTCTGTTACTCAACTATTCTCAACTTTTTTACTGTACCTTATTAACCAAGGTATCTGTGGAAACTGTGAAAAGTAATTGGGGCAAAATCCCCTTCGGTTACGTGGGTGGAGGATTATGCTGCACCTGTTTGGGTTAGCTATCTCACCTACATGTGCACAGCTAGGAGTGAGAGATGTTCATTCCCCATCCTAATATTCTCCAGGATATCAAAGGAGAGAAAAAAAAAAGAAGTGGTGACAGTCTCAATGCTATGAATTAATTGCATGGTAGGGTCAAATGAGAAAAAATGGGGGAAGAAATGAGGAAATAGGACACATGAATCTTACTGCTGAAGTAGATTTTCCTATAATACTTTATATATAATTTCCATATACTGAATGCCTAGTTTTATATTTGCTCTTTATATTTTTACTTCCAAGCATACGTTGAAAGATTTGGTTCAATGTATTTCTTTCAGAGCTCAATCCTCTGGAGATTTTAGAAGTATATATTCTTTTTGTTATTATGGTTTTAAGATCCTGGAATCTGGTCTTCAAAATTGAATTGAGTTAGCCACTTATCACTCCACGCTTTTAGCCTGTCCAAGTGAGTCTAAGCACTTTTTTGTGACTGCCTCTTCAACACCCCAAAATCCCTATGTCAGCAGATTTTATCCTCCTAATGCATGTGCCCTCTTCCGGGTCATTGATGTATAAAGTGAACAAAACTCTGTCCCAATATTTATCCACATAGCAGTCCATTAGTTAGTCTTGAGACCAGTTACTATTTTCAATCACCTTCAATCTTAGTTATTGAAGCTAATCTTTTCCCTCATTCAAATATCTCATCCCCTCATACCATAATTATTGACCTTGCGAATCAGTTTTTCTGTACTCTACTATATTTTAAAATGTCTTCAACTGAAGGGAAAGTATATGTTCATTATTCCTATTCCCTCTACATAAAGGCTTCATACCTTTTTGTTCAAGAAAATCTTACCAGTCTAATAATACACGGCCTCTTTTATCTTTATCTTTTTATCTTTATTATCTTTCTAATTTGATTCAGTAATTTTTGCATATGCCTTTTTTAAGTTTTATTTAATTCTAGTTAGCTAGCATACAGTGTAATATTAGTTTCAGGTGTACAGTATAGTGATTCAGCACTTCCATACGACATGAACCTGTGTTCATCACAAGTGCCCTCCTTAGTCTCGGTTACCTATTTAACCCGTCCTCCCCTTTATAACCATCAGAGTTCTTTATAATTAGAAGTGTATTTCTTAATTTGCTTCTCTCTCTCTTCTTTCTGGCCCTTTGGTTGTTTGTTTTATTTCTTAAATTCCACATATGAGTGAAATAATATGGTATTTGTCGTTCTCTGACTAATATTATATAAAAGATTATATTACTTAGCATAATCCTCTCTAGCTCCATCTATATTGTTGCAAATGGCAAGATTTCATTCTTTTTATGGCTGAGTAATATTCCATTGCATATGTATATCACCTCTTCTTTGTCCATTCATCAATGGATGGACACAGCCATGATTTGGCTATGGTGGATAATGCTTCTATAAACATCTGATTTTTGTATATATTCTTATTGTCTCCACTCTGTAGTTTCCCTCTTAGAAAAAAAGAAAAGAAAACTAATTTGTAGACTTTACTAGACCTGATTTGCTATACATAATCTTTATAATTTAAAACTTCTGCATATATTTTAAATATTTGCAATATATTTTGATTTCATATTCAAATACATTTTATAGCTCAGTGAAAAACACGATGGAAGCAGAAGGCAGAGAGAAAAGAGATTTGAAGATGTTGGTTTTAAAAAATAAAATGAAGTAAATTTTATATATTACTAATAATTGCCTTAACTGAACGACAAGCTGTGTAAGTTAAACTGCTTTTGAGGAATCAAAGCTTAGGGACTATTTAAATGCTTTTGGTCAGTGAGCCAATTCCGAAGGTGATTCTATCATCTGGTAACTGCACATTGCTTCAGTAACTTAAAAAAGTAGCTAAATGTTATTCAGTGGTAAGTTTAAAGTATTAACTTTTATTTAAGAGATTACACTTTACTAAGTGACTAAACCAAACCTAGAAATCTATGATAAAAAAAAAAAAATTGATTTGAAAACACTTTTTAGGTCTGAATGGAGCCGCCTGCCATCTGTTGGTGGTTCTCTTGAATTGCAGGAATCACTCTAATGGTTTAGTGACCTCTTATGTATGGAAATAACCAAGTTACATCACAAAACCTACTTTTGACGATCTTAATTACTATTAATGAAAACTCCCTAAAGATTGATCATGTGTGTATTTGATATTTTGTCATCATAATCACATAGTTAGCACAGATAATTTCAGGGGAATTTAATTATATTGGTTCTAATTATAAGGAAATACAAGCTACAGCCATTGCTAGAAAACTAGTATATTTAAATTTTAGGTCACATCCAACTCATATCTACTGCTGGAAAGATTTAGGAATACACTAAAAGAATGGGGAAGTTGTTTCACTCTGGGTTTTTCTTTAATAACTAGAATAAATTAACCCATTTTCAGTTCAGAATGGTCATTTTATAACTTTGGGATTACACCCTCAGAAAGCCTAAAACCTAGGGCTACTAGGGATAATGTGCTTGGGAAACAGACTCTGGGTTTCTCACCTCACAGTAAATCCTCAGCAACATGCCTACAGTGCTACCTGTTGCATACATCTCATGGAAAGACAGGCCCACAGCCACACTTTCCAGCAAGGGTAAAAGGGCCTGGGAGTATATTTAAGTAAAAAGCCCAGTATGTATCCTGAAGGACTTGCTCAGGAAGTGTTATTATCATGAAGACTTACATGGATATTGGTCATATTATCAACATCAATGATGTAATTGATGTTCCTTGCATTGTAGGGCTAACTTCAATGCAGTTAAGTTTCTCTACCTTTATGGATGGGAAATTATATCCTATTATCTACTTCCATCAGCTTCTTTCTGTCAGTTACATTACTACTTCCCTTGTGACAAACTTGCAAATGGTTCTCTTATTTTTAGACAAACAAGAGTATGGGGACATGGATGTCATTGGCATCATCATAAAACTGAAATCATCAGTGACCAGTGATGTTGGTTCTTAGCCATTCTTCCTGCTATACTTAGAAAGATATCCTAACCTAAAGCACCTACACTGTACACTTATTCTTAAACCCTATCCTTACTAAATCCCGGACACTTAGTACACGTACTACATGGCCAAATCAGACTCTATCCTAACTTGGCAGTATATAATCTCTTTCCCTTCCACGGCTGCAAAAGTCTGTAACTGTTGAATAATTCATTTGCTGTTAGAACCAGCCATTTTTCATCAGCCATACCTTATTAATTTATCACCCAAACCCTTCCCTCCTCTGTTAGACACTATCCCTAACACAGCAGTTCAAAAATACCACAACAATGCATGCTTAACAGTGGATGATTTACTTTTAGCATAAATGGTAATTTGTTATTACATGAATTCTGTATCTTTGGTGATAGTTTAATTTTTTCATTTGTAATTTTTGTGCCAAATACAACAAAGATCCAGATTATAGTTCATGTAAGTTTCCTATTTTGTTTTTATGTGGCACACTTGGGAATAAAGATTATATCAAATTAAATCATTTTCTTTCTTTTTTTCTTGATGTACTTTGTATTATACTTTCTCCTATTACTGATCTATAATGAGAATTTAATTAGCAGAAAAAAGAATTTAATATGTTCCATCTCACTAATAATAAATTAAAATTATATATTTTGAACTATGAAACTGACAAAGGTTAAAAGCAAAATATTAATATCTCTTATTAGAAAGTACATGATAAAAGAGATACTCCGATTTGCTAAAGGTAGTTATTTAAGTTGGTCCAAACTTGTGGAGTAAATCCTAACAATGTTTATCAATACCCTTAAAAATGTTCATGCCATGAACTTATCCCTAAATGTTCTAGGAAATTATTTTTTAAATTATGAGAAAGCTATATAAAGATTTACATGTATGTTCACTCTAATGAAATTTTATAATTTTTATACTCCATACACATATTACACAATTATAACAGTAACACTTAGAAAAATTCAAGATTTCTCAAGAATGGGGGTAATTAAGTTATGGTGTACCCTTTTGATGGAATATTGTACCTCACTCAGACATATGCAGATAGTTATTGATAGAGATATATAAGTAAAAACTTACAGATAGAAATGTAAAACACCAAAAAATTACCAGTGACTATTTCTAAGTAATGGAATTGTCATTCTTATTATTTATTTTTCATTTCCTGCATTTTCTTTGAAATATTTACAGCAATTATCAACAATTTTATAATTCAGGAAAATGTTATAACTGAAAAAAAAGGAAAATTCTAAAAGTGAGCCAAATACTAAATCAAATGTTTTCCCTTTCCTCATAATGTCAATTTGCAATGTTCTCGAGTTTTTGCTTGTGATGGCTGAGATAGGGAGCTTTTCTGTTTGAGCTTCTTGGCCTCAGTAGTGAGTCCCAGATAGTCACACTTTTGTTGTTCTCACTCTCAAAGCACTATTTGGGGAACCCCTTGAAAGTTCAACAGCCTAGCATTCCTCATGTTGCTGGCCTCCCTCATTTCAGTGTGAGAGAGACAGGAGGGTCCCTGGTCTTTGATCTGTTTTCCTAACAAAAGGAAGGCTGTCACCACCTTTCTCCCCTCCTTCAGGATTTCCTCCTTCCTGGCTCTGGCTTTGTGCAGAGAAAATAGTTCATCTGTGCCTCACCTGGGAATTCTCTTGCTCACAAATCTTCATCCTCTGTCACTAGAATACTCCCTTTGTTGTAGCCAAGGCTCTATTTTTATGGATAAACTCCCAGATATCCGTGCTCTGTCATGACTATTTAAGGGACTATTACCCAAGTTTCCTTCTACATTGATATTGTAATAGTTCTTTTGAAGGGCAAATAGCAAGCCCTTATCAATTTCATTCAAAGTTCTCTAAAACCATTCTGGGTTTATGCGACTTTTATTTTTATTGTATAGACATTTTAACATATAATAATTTTTCAGTGTCCTTCTATGATTTATCTCATTGGGTCAAGTTGTAAAAATTGGCTTTCATCCATAGACTTTAAAAGAAAATTGTGTACTGGTTTCAGGTAGAACTTCTTATTTTTTATTGTGTAAAGGGGAAAGCCACGTTCTCTGAGTTTTGTTCTGAAAGATGTTTATTTCTGGTGTTGAGATTTTGTTTTTTATGATATTAACTGATTTGGAGATTTTGCTGGTGGGGTCTCCACATCTGGTGCTAGAGTTGGAATTGATTGGGAGGGCCATAATTTGGGGACAAGATGACATGAATCAGGGAATGGGATACTCTCACCTAGTGGGAATAAGCTGTATCAGAAATAGGGTGGCTGACAGAACACTATGGAGAAGGATAACCTATAAGAGACTCTTCTGTGAACTGGTATGTATCACCAATGGGTTCTGGGAACTAGAATATTTTATATTCAATTATAACTCTTAAAATTTTTTCAACATGCCATTTTATTATTTTAGCTTTTTCCTAAGTATTATCTAGGCCACTGCCATCTGAGGAATAAAGAAATGTCCAAGTTTGTGTTTTAGAGGTGAAGTTGGTCAGAGAATGCTGGAGGGGTAGAATGGTTGGCTCCTAGAATATATGTAAAGGAGCCCTAAAAATATTCAGAAATACTTGGACAAGAGATTAGAATAAGGTTCAATTTATTGTTACTTAAATTAAATGATAGGGTAATTCCAGAAGGATGTGTATAAATTAAATATAACCCCATTTGGGTCATTTTTTTTTTTTTGGCCAATTGCTATGCAGTTCTAGCCACATGATTTTTAAAATAGACATCCCTTCTGCTTTATTTGTATATTTTACTTTATCTTATAAAATCCTTGTGTGGCTAAACTTATTTTCATTTCATTTATTTCTTTCTTTTCTATGACCCTGATTTTTTCTCCTTTTTTTGATTTTTTAAAAAAATTATTTTTAGTATAGTTACCATACAGTGTTACCTAAGTTTCAGGTGTACAATATAATGATTCAACAATTCCATACATCATCCTGTCCTCATCAAAATGATTCTAATCTCTTTTTATCAGTACCACACTGCTTTAAATTATGCTTTTTGAATTTTTTTTAGTATTGTATTAGTTTCCTATGGCTGCTGTAAAAGTTTCACAAACTTAGTGACTTAAAACAAGGGAATTTTTTTCATGGTTTTGAAACCTAAAAGTTTGAAATTAATGGTGAGTAGGGCCATAATCTCTCAGAAGCCTGCAGGAGATGATCCTTACTTCTTCCTAAAGTCTAGTGATTATGGGAAATCCTTAGTGTTTCTTGGCTTGTGGAAGCATCACCCAATGTCAACCTTCCTCTTATGTTCTCCCTGGTGTGTCTGTCCGTGTCCAAATTTTCCTTTTTATAAAGTTATCAACCACATTGGATTTAGCAACCACTGTAATCCAGTATGATCTTTATATTAACTTGTTTGTGCCTGCAAGGATCTTATTTATGAATATGGTCACATTCTTAGGTTCTGGATGCACATAAGATTTTAGAGAGTAGTATTCAATTCAAGACAAATACATTCTAATAGAACTCCTTGTAGTATTGGCCTTGGTGGAGTGCAGACCTATGGAATCAAAGTTTATTATCTAGGACTTAAGATTTTTTTTTAAGATTTTATTTATTTATTTATTTATTTATTTATTTATTTATTTGAAAGATCATGAGCAGGGGGAGGAGCAGAGGCAGAAAGAAAAGCAGAGAATCCTAAGTAGACTCCATGTCAAAAGCAGAGCCCAACACGGGGCTTAATCTTACAACCCTGGGATCATGACCTGAACAGAAACCAAAGGTTTGATGCCTAACCACCTGAGCCACCCAGGCACTTCAAGATTTTTTTAAAAAAAAACACCCTTTGTTTCCTTCATGAATTAAGCAAAACTTTACAAATAGGCATTGATATCAGGATACAGCAAATGAGATTCCTGACCTTATGGGACTTATATTCTGGTATGAAGGTAAGAAATACAGACAATAATTGGGTGAATATCTGAATGCTCTCATACTCAGATATTCAAAAGAAAATAAATATAAGATTAAGGAAGAGAGACTCACTGGCAGCAATATCACTGGAGAGATGATATTTGAGCAGAAACTTGAAGGATGAAAAACATCCAGTCATGTGAATTTCCAAGCAAAGATATTTTAATGTCACGTCATGGCCATACAAAGACTGTAACTTATGACACACCCATGGTGTATTCAACAAATTTCAAAGAGATGAGTTTATGTGGAATGTAGTGAAAGGGAACAGTAGGCCATGAGGACAGACAGGGATACAGGGGTCAGATTTTGGAGTGCCTTTTAGACTATGCCAGGAGCTCAGCTTTTATTCTAAAGAGGAAACCAATATGCTTTCTATTATAAGCATAGAAAAGGTATGATTTGATTTATAATTTCAGAAATATTATTCTGTAAGTAATGTTTGTGACCATTCTTCATGACCCCTAGAGAGTTAACACTCACCTTGTATAAGTCAGGATAGTCTGGGCTCTGTTGAAAGATCAGATATAAGCTCTGAAATTTCCGTGGTATAATACAATAAAGATTTATTTCTCCTTTACATAAAGTCATATAGGTCAGGAATCTCTCCTCCATCCTGTTGCTACGTGATTTAAAATATGTACTCCCCATGGATGCCACGGCAAGAAAAGAAAGGAGTCTAGAGGATCCTGTAAGATAGTTCTAAGGGCCAGACCTAGAAGTGGCTTATATCACATCTGCCCACATCCTGTGGACCTAAGCTCAATTACATGGTACAAAACTCCCAACAAGGGAGGCTAGGAAATTTTGTCTTCTTGTGTATCTAAGAATAGGAAACAAATGTTCCTGCCAAACTCCTTGAGCCAAGATAACTGACTTACTGCATTTTAGAAGCATCAGAAGCTGATTGACATTCTATCTTCTTCTTCAGGAATAGTGAAGCAACACTTTCAGGTCTTTCCAGGGTCTTGGCATCAACTAGGAATCAGGAGCTTCAGTAATCTGATAGAGTTCCAAGCCCCCACAGACCTTCTGTGATCTGTGATCTCGGGTCTTAATACAGTGATAGTTATTTCCTGGTCACTCTGGGTTACGTGATGCTTACTACACCAAACTGGAGTAGCCTAAGTCAAAGAAGCTTCTTGAGGACCAGAACCCAGAACGACTTACATTCCGTACAACTCAGAACCCAAAGGATGAGGCACTTGGCATGAATGGAATGAACTACATACAAGCAGTGAATCTTTTCTTTTTTAGTTGAGAGGACAGGTATAGTTAAAAGCTTTGAGAAGAGTCACCTCCCTGATTCTCCTTTTGTCAGCAAAATTGTACTTCCCCCCCAAATTTTCTTTGCACAGCTCCTTTTTCTCTGTGAGAATGGGGAACTTCTTATTTCAGGACCACAAAGGGAAAATTATAATTATTATGACTTATGAGACACTTGCCTCTAAACCGGTAATAGTACAAATATTAGTAATACTATGAGTATTTTTTTGCCAGGCATTATGATAAATTCTTTAGAATATTTTTTTTCCTTTTAACTGTCAACATAAATGTATACAGTTGGAACTATTAAAAATTGTTAAAACTGAAGAGTAGGAAGATTATAGTCCTCTTTTTGGTTCCACAGCTAGTAAACAGGGAGTCAGGATTCAAACACATGGCTTTTAACATCTAATCCCATGTTCTTCATCACAAGAAAAGGATAAAACAGATCCCTGGCCTGTTTTGATTCATCAAAATGCAACTCTGTCGATTAAAGATTTCATAGCTATTTACTAATTTCTCAAATGCCTAGGATTCTACAGTCTGTCGTTCAAGTCTTTTTACAATAAGCAAATTGAAGACATATTACACTTTTTACCATAGAGGTATTATTATTATTTTTAAAGATTTTATTTATTTATTCATGAGAGACACACAGAAAGAGAGAGAGAGAGAGAGAGAGAGAGAGAGGCAGAGACACAGGCAGAGGGAGAAGCAGGCCCCATGCAGGGAGCCCCAAGCGGGACTCGACCCCGGGTCTCCAGGATCACACCCTGGGCTGAAGGCGGCGCCAAACCGCTGAGCCACCCAGGCTGCCTGCCAAAGAGGTATTAAACATAAATATTCTCAAAAGTCAAAAGTACTATGAAAGCTGGAGAAGGTACATGGCTTCCCTGATACTGTTAACTTCCTGGGCCTGCTCAGCCCTCTCAAGCAATATTTATCTGTCCTTGAATATCTCATCTTGCTTTGCAGATAGTATACTTTCAACAAATACTTGTTAAATTAGTGAATTTGTATGTCTCTAAGTGCCTCCATGATTGAAAATGGAGGAACACTAAGTATTAATATGTTTTGAAATTGTATGTATGCTTTTGTTTGTATTGAGAATATCTTTTGTTTTTATTGTTTTATTACACATATAATGCATGATTATTATGGAAATGACAGAAAAACTGATGTTTCATATAGAATATATGTATATATACAAATAAAGTGGGCTTATGCTGGTATGCTGCTTTTAATTTTAAATTTCTCATTTGATTACCTATCAGCTACTACTAACAACGAAAAAACTTTCTAAACAATACCTAATATTATGATATGGCTAGTCTTTAAACTTTCATATACTATTTTGCTGTGGTTTTCTGGAGAGGAACATGTGAAACCACGTCTAAATCTCCCTATGAAATACTTCAAAATGTCTTACTGTTGTGCCAGTAAAATATCCTTGCCTCAAAAATCAACAAGGTGGCTCGAAAGTGAGATTTTTTCCCACATATAATATGTACATAGTAAATTTATGCAAAAATTCTATTGGTAAATAGCCAAACAAAACAAGGTCCCTTCGTTATGAATGCAGGCAAAACTAAGAAAAATAATTAAACAGTCACTTAAAAATCCTAAACACAGAGCTCTTGTGCACACCCGCACACACACATACACACACAGTCTCATTAACTTCAAACCATAAGAAATTAATTACAGATTCACTGCTAATGAACATATGGGAGAAGTGCTGACACTCAACTGGTTTCAGTTCAGTGATCACAGAAACAAAGCAATGCTCACAGACGGATGGTGGGGGAAACGTCAGTGAGTGGGGGCCAGGAAGCAAGATTCCTTCATAACTATGGAAAGCAGTTCCAAAATATTCAGACAGAGGAAAAAAGGGCTCCAAAATTCATCCCATTCTGAATATGAACAGAACTTCCCCATCACTACCACCTGCTGTCTCTACCTCTAGAAGAAACTGAAATGTCTGAGGGAGGGACAAACTTCAGCAGAGAGGAGAGGGTAGGCAGAGAACTATGGCTCAGGAGAAAAGAGACACTTATCCCATAAAAAAAAAATGCAAAGGAAAAAGAAGAGAGGAGAATATTGTGTTTAAAGAAAAGAGGCCCAAGCCACAATCAGTCACCTACTCAAAGAGATCCTGAGCTAATTCAGAGGGTAAGTCACTGAGTGATTGCAGAGAAATTAAGATAGTGATGCTATATGTCCTTTTCCATTTAAATATGCTGACGATTTGAAACACCCTCATTGAAGATGCAGATCATGGAGACACTTGCCCTTAATATGCTGTGTTACAATGTCAAACTCTAAAGAAATGACAGCAGCAGGATCAACATCACTTTATCTTCAGAATTCTTACCTCATGGAAAACAGAAGGCAGCTATGTTGGGCTGGGTGTCTATTAGCAGGATGTGAAAGCAAGTGATACCACCTGGAGTTATAAAATAGTGAATGCCATCTCTTATATTACTTGGGATGAACAAATTCCTCTCCTATTTCTATTCATGTCCAGAATCATCAGTTCATTATTCATCACCTGTGATATATGCATTATTCATGATTAAATATTTATCAATTCATTTTAGTGGTTCTTCCTATTGAATCACTTTCCTATTCTTACTCATCTGTTTTAGATCCATTGAAAATGTCTTAATTTGTCTATGAGAGGGGAAAATCCTAAACATCTTGTGCTTATGTACATTAGCTCTCTGCTTATAGCTACTTCCATGAAATTCTTCTCTAGATATTTAAACTTCTTTTGGAATTAGCTACCTTTAATAATCTTCTTAGTTCTGAAACCATTTTCCATCAGCTTATATTACCTCTTAGCTCTATACTGGTAGAGATTTTAGCTTAATATGAGTACTAATAAATTCATTTCGTTTCTGGATTTGATTTTCACCTTCCTGTCTGCCAAAACTTTACCAATCTTCAAAAATAAATCAGACACTGACTTTGAATTATAAACGGTTAGGCAATAATAATAATTAGAGAATCTAATTTATTATACAAGCATAACAATTTTTAAGAGATTTTTACATAAAAGCATGCTTAGAAAACCATAATTTAAATAATGTAAATAGACACTAAATCACAAAGCATGATGAATTGCGCACTACCATGTAATGGGCAGTTGGAACATTTCGTTTATTCTTCTGGCTGTAGAAAAGAAATACAGCTCTAGCTAATGCACTTCCAAGTAAATCTTCCAGGGCACAAAAGAGTATAATTACATATAGATCACTATTGTAATAAATAGGTCTACCTTTCACAAATTTCAGTGACTAGTTCTGATCCAAGGAGTGTCTATCACTTTGCTTAAGTTGAGAGAGTACAGTGTTACAAGTACGGCCTTTAGAGTATGGTTAAGGGTTTGGCTTTAAAGTTTAACTGCGTGTATGCAAACCCCCACTTCTTCACTTCCCAGCTAAATAACTGTGTCTGGATTTCCTTTTATGTAAAATGGGGGAAAACTCACTATATTCAGAAAAAACATTTTTAGGACTGAGACACATAATGACATGATTTATATGAAGTTTTCAGAGCCTTTAATCTGACAAGGACTCAAGGAATACTGGTATCATTACTTTGATAAATGACTTTAAAGCAAGGGAAACAACCTGTTCTTGAAAGGAAAATGTGTGTGCGTGTGTGTGCATATGTTTATGCATGTGTGCCTGTGAGGGGATGTCTAGGGACAAAAATTGGATCTTATAGCCCCTAAGATAAGGGTGCTATTGTCTCCCTACTTTGCACAGTTCATGGATTTTATCACCATACTCCTTGTGTATATGAGATGAACATGGGGCTGAAGAGAGGTCTTGAATTAAAGATCAGAGAGCATCCAAGTTGGGTTACTTTTCCATGTTGATTAGACACATTCTCTAATCTAGAACCCTTGTAATCAAAGGGACTTAAATATTTCATTATTTGCTTTATTCTTCTTCATGTCTCTACATAGATTTTTAAAATTTGTCCCCGGTAGCAAAAATTTCTCCTTCAGCTCTGGTGATCCTACACTTTCCCAGTCGTCCTCCCAACACTCTGAGTGTTTCTTCTGTCTCCTCTGTGATCTCTTCCATGCACCACAGGTTGTGTGTGCAATCCTCTTCTTTTTTTTAATTATTCTTTCTGAGAATAATTCACCTTCTTAGCTTTACCTACCACTTGGAATTTATCTGAACAATTCTATTATATATTGAGCTGCTTTCTTAACATCCCCTGGGTGTCTCACCACAAGTTCAACAGCAACATATCTGAAATAAAATTTTACTTTCACATCCCAAATCTGCTTCTCCTAAATTTCCTCTCTAAGGGATGGCCTGCCATCTGTTCATTAGCCTAAGTAGCTGCTAGTTATCTGGCTTTCCTATCCCTCCCTAACCACAGTCCTCTCATTGTCAATCAAGCACCAAGAGTAATGTCTTAACCTTCTCCCAGCCTTTCAGTCCTCAAGTCTCTCTTTAATTTTTAAGATTTTATTTATTTATTTGAGAGATAAAGACAGAGAGAGCAGGAGTAAAGGTAGAGGGAAGGAGAAGCAGACTCCCCACGGAGTGTGGAGCGCAACACAGGGCTCCATTCCAAGACCCTGATATCTGAGCCAAAGTCAGTGGCTTAACAGACTGAGCAACTCAGCCACCCTGTTCAGTCCTCAAGTCTCTTAATTTTCATCATTTCTACTCCAAATCATTAAGAACACTAATGTGCTGATCATCTCTAGGTATTTCTTCTTTCACATTGTTTTCCATTCCATAGTCCCAGAGATAGCTTCTTTATCAACATCACTCTGCTGCTTAAAATTTGTTTATTCAGACATGCGATCAAGTATGTTTTTTATTTTTTTAAAGATTTTATTTATCTATTCATGAAAGACAGAGGGAGAGAGAGAGAGAGAGAGAGAGAGAGAGAGAGAGGCAGAGACATAGGCAGAGGGAGAAGCAGGCTCCATGCAAGGATCCCGACATGGGACTTGATCCCCGGACTCCAGGATCACTCCCTGGGTGGAAGGCAGGCACCAAACTGCTGAGCCACCCAGGGATCCCCAGCGATCAAGTATTTATTGAGCATCCACTAGGTGCCAGGGCCTGCTCTAAGGCCCTGGAAAACATGGTAGCCATGCCCTTCCCTTGATGGGAAGATAATTTTAAATATATATACACATGCACACACATGTATGTTTGTACACTTGTGTATATTTTTACATAGATGGATACATATCCCTATCTATGATGATATACCTACAGACATATACCTATCTTATGATAAAAATATAGAACCATGTGTGTGTATATATACATATATAAATATATAAATATATGTGTAATGTCACAGACATAATAAGGGTATTAAAACTACCAAAGATTTCCATATAATTTGTAAACACATTAAAAATATTCTTATCTCGCTTGCATATTCATTCACTCATCTGTTCAGCAACTATTCTTTGATGTCTCTTTAGTGACTTCATGATAAAGTCCAATCTCATTGGCATTACACACAAGTGCCTTCCTGATCTTATCTCTATTCCCTTCTATCTCACCATATCTTCTGCCACTATTTCATATATCTCTTATTTTCTGATCACAAGTTTTGTGTGCCCTATGATCTTGGTCTCCTGTTTGAGACTTGGCATTCCTATCCATTCTACCAGGAATATCCTATGCTGCCTTACTCATGGAAACTGAAACCCACTGATTCAGAGTAACTTTTCTCGACTCACCTGACCTTTCAGAATATTAGAGACCCCTCATGTACATAAATCTCTCCCACCAGCTGGCCAATTGTATGATAATTGTTTATTTTCTGATCTCCACTATGAAGTTCCTAACACAGTCCCCTCATATTCACTTTCTTACACAATAGCTGGTACATAGTAGCAATTCATAAATGTCTTTAGAATGAATAAAAGGCAGAATGAATGAGTAAATTAACTACCCCACAAGCACTTGGGTCACAGGCTGCAGAAATATTCAGGGCTTTGTTGAACAAAATGCTTTATTTCTTCTTCCAGAAAGTTCTGGAATAATGGCCTAAAGATACTATGAAAGTTTTCCTAAATTGAGATTCAATTCAAAGCCAATTACATTTCAACAAAATTACCATCTTTAAAGGTATGTAAGAATCTATTAAACATTAAAAAAATACCAAAAGTCACAGGAGATAGTTGATCAAAATTTTTTCTTAGACCTTTTAGGCAGAACTTTTTGTTCATGACAAGACCCACACTTCTTAAAATCTCTTCAATGCACTCAAAGGGCAACGTGCCTCAAGATATTATTTTTTAAAATTCACCTTTACCTCATCTGCCTGCACAAAACTGGCAGTTCTGAGAACTGATAAAATCTGTGGGGTTCTTTCTGTCTACTTTCCCTCATGTTTTTTCTTAAAAACAGAAGTATTCTGAAGGCCCCAAAGATTGAAAACGGGGTAGCTGTTGAGACTAATCTCTTTCCAAACAACGTGAAAACACTGGGTGATCCAATCAGTTCACAGATGAGGTAACAGTAACCCCCTGCCTGGTCTGCACGTTTGAGTCTCAGGGCATGCCACATCATTCTTTGATTTCAAAATTACCCAGGGCTTTTTCCATAAACAGAATGCACCCAGCTTCTTTTCTTTGGCTGTTTCCCCAAAAACCTGACTTTCAAGAAAATGAGGATTCCTCAAATAGGGATCATTTTAGTATCACCAGCTCTGAAGAGGTTGGGTCCATTGCAAATTATACATAATGCTCAACATAGTGAGTGTGCTTGAAAAATGCTTTGTCGTGAAGCAACAAATATATGAATCTGAAGATTAAAATTATCACTTCATGCAGGAAATGAAAGACTTTATATATGCATTCATATATAATTTTATATATATAATGTTATATATGAATCTATTTAAAGCCAGACGACCAAATAGTATAAATAATGTATGAATTAAAATTCAATTTGACTTTAAACAATTATGTAATGTTCTGAAATCTTCTAATGCTATAGGGAAGTTAAATTTCCATTAGTAAGGCTATTCTGTAATACTGCATTGTTCATTAATTGTTGCTTGAAGATTGAGTATGAAGTAATGGATTCTATGGCACTTACATAATATTTTATATTTGCAAAGTGCTTTGCAATCATGTGCCAGTTAAATGTTAACTGGCCTTATATCCATTATGGATGAGAATAAGTAATGCCTATATGCAGAAGGACAGATTATTGGAACTTCTTTAAATGAGACCAGAAACCCTTTCATTAACTACATATGTCCTGTAAATTATTGACCTGTCCACATCTTCGGTTTTATGAACAGTCTTTGAAAGTGAGAAGTTTGAAATATAACTAGTCATTCCTCAATTTTAATTCGGATCTTGGAACAGAAACTGCACTGATTCCAACAATCACATATTTCTCTCTAATCAATATTCATCCCAAGTTGTCAATCTATCCTGTATTTTAGTGCATGTTAGCACTAATATCTCTTTTCTTCAACTCCTTGTCCTGTAGAAAACCTTTATCAGTCAGTAGAAATTTAATAATTTCTCCTGTTTTATTGGTCTTTGTATTTTTTATGTCAAAGGCTTTAGGCTCTTCCTTATTATTTAAAATGTGTTTAGCCTTCGATAGGATTATGAATATTTTTTTTAAAAAAATAGACTATCTTTTTTCACTTTCTTCCTATCATGTTTATGAATATGGGGGCGCTTCATAAATAATATTTATTCTTATTAGAGATAATGCTCTTTAATATCTTGTATTAGAAAGATACTTTATTGTTGGTGGTGATGGTGTTTAGATTGGTTTTAAATAAAATTGGGTGAATTGAAATAAGGTATACCAAGCCTATCAAGTGGAAGAAACTCTTCTAGAACGCACATAAATCACACTTTGAAAAATCCTAACTCAAAATAGTTAGTTGTTGAGAAATAATTTTAAGTAGATTTTGTGTTGGTATCTGCTTGAAAGATAATGATTATAAAACGCACATACAGTTTGATTATACAATAACATGGCTGATTCTTACATATAATGAACTGGAATATTTCTATCCCTGACTGCAGTCAGGAAGATGGAGTGGAAGTCACTGGAATAGTTATATCCCCTAAGTACCAGAAATAGGGTGGGGCAGTGAGAATAAGCAAGGGAAGCCCAGGTAAGGAAGAGGTTGCTGTAGAATCACCCTCAGTGGGACAAGAGGCAGAACAGAAGCAGCAGGAGGATACAGAGAAAGCACTGCAGAAAAATCAGGCAAAAGAGCAGACGCAAAATTAATTTTAGAGATTTCGGAATTGGGGTAGTGATGTCTGACAGTTATGTGAAAATATAGAAAGAACAGAGCTTTGGGAGAGGCATGGGGGTAGGGATGGAGAGTGACCGATTTACAAGTCATGGGCAGAGTTATTTCTAGGGGTCTATTTTAAACAGAGATTTGGGTTTGCAAAGTCAAGATGTAAATTCTGTGTATTTCTTTCTGGATGCTTTGCTAAACTTAGGTAAAGATATCATATCAACTACATTACACAAGATATGCAAGCAGAGAAAGATTTAAAGAAGTAAGATCACCCAAGTCCTTTTTAGGGCTATTTTCTCCCTTATCTAACTTTCATTTTCCACACAAAACGCCAAATACAATCATTTTTAGATGGCAAAGACCTTTTCCTTGGAGGAAAAATTAAAGTGGAGGCTAGCCTCAGAGTGTAGAGTGTAGCAGCCCTGAACAGTGAGTTTTTAAAGTTCTTTTTTCCTTATTAACCCCTATCAACAAAGTACTTCCAACTATCCATTTGCACTCCCTTTAGGAGAAGCCATGTTTTGTTTTTATTAGCATTCTCTCTGCTCTAAGAGCACTGTCCAGGCCCATTTCTGGATCTCTGAGCTTCCTGCTTGGAGAAGAAATACAAAAGCAAAAAGTCAAAACTAAACACTCATGCTACATTTCTGTGGCTGTGAGACATAAAACTCTTCCTAACCAGACAACATCATTGCCTCTTTTCTACCTTTGCAGCTGTATCTCTCTATTGCTCATTTGCATTGGGCAGCTTATTCTCAGGCAGTTCGGGCACATGACGAATTTCAGATACAAAAAAAGCTTTTGGAAATATTCATATTTATCAATTTTACTAAAGTATTTTAACATTTTAAAGTACATTTAAACAGAGGCTTAAAACAATTTAAAAATAAAGATAAAATGGAGTTTAAAAGACAATACGAGGCATAAGCTCAGTATACATTTGTGGCACTTTTCTAAATAGAATGCTGTGAGAAATTACAAAATAAATAACTTGGCTCTTGTCTGTTGGCAGACAAGTAAAAGAGGTTCTAATTTAAGTTGTACGGATGAGTTCTAACGAGTTGAGCCAGTCTTAGGTTAAAGATCTGAAAAAAAAAAAGTTATTGCTGACATATTTAGGACAGCCTGACAAAAAAACAAGAGAATAAATTCACATCAAACTAAAAGATTACTGGGCAGCCCCGGTGGTGCAGCGGTTTAGCGCCGCCTGCAGCCCGGGGTGTGATCCTGGAGACCCGGAATCGAGTCCCACGTCCGGCTTCCTGCATGGAGCCTGCTTCTCTACCTCTCTCTAAGCTCTCTCTGAATAAATAAATAAATAAGTCTTTTAAAAAAATTTAAAGATTACTTAAAATTAAGCAGAATTATACTTGAACATTAAAAGATTCAGGGGGGAATATTCCAAGTCATAATAAACAGCCACATGTATGCACTACTCACCATAAGGTAACTAGTCTTCCTTTGAATATAGTTAGAAAGAAAGTTGATTGGTGTATTTATTAGCAGATTTGTTGTATTTTTCTTACTGCTTGGAATGCATTGCTTCCAACCTGCAAAGAAATGCTTCATATTTTCTAGAATGTGCTAAGTTTCAATATCTGCTTTACAATTTATATTCGAGGTGCATTCTATGTTCTATACATGATCTATGGAGTAAAGATGAAATGTGTTGTAACATTTGATGTGTTAGCAAGAAATTTTGTGTATCGTGTAAGTTATTTATATAATTTACTGAGACTAAAACAGATATAATACACTGCCAATTTAAATCTTTACATAAGAAAGAAAATATGTGCAATTTGTAAGATAGTGCTTGAAAGCTGTTAAATTTGACACATTTCCATGACTGGCATCAATCAATTGTGGATTCTATGGTGCAAGAGTTTTCAGTTTTACACTCTCTCAATGAGTACACAGCAATACATAAGGCTTAATATCTTTTTTCTTCTTATAGTTCTCTCATTAAACCGGTCTAAGGCAATGCATATTTGAAAACATTTTTTTTCCTGGTGAATATGTGAGAGCAGCAACACAGCAATATTTTCATTTATATCTCAAGATTTTACTTAATATCCAAAGCATTCATATGCAAAAATCAGTGAGCCAAATCAAAAGTGGATGATTTAACAGGGGTGTTTACCCAAGATTCTGCTGAGGAGCAAGAATTAAGCCCAAAACTCTGAAACATGAACCCAGCACCCCTCCCCCTGAAGAGAAATGTCCCCCACAGATACTGTAGGGCCTTCACCTGGGACTGTTCTTGAACATTTTTCCCAACCTTATCCCATACTTTATTTAAACCATGAACTTAAAAGGGAAAACAATTAGCAGCAGGCCAGGGTAGGAATGCAAGGAGTGGGCAGACAGGCATGTGAAATGACCATTTCACCAGTGAAATGAACCTATAAATAGCCAGAGCTATCAAGGCCATCTTGATTCTTTTGGTGGATGCTTTCCTTGGCCATTAGGAATTATGCCTCTTTTCTCTATCTGCATTAAGCCCTGGTGGGATGGGAAGGAGGTAGATGGATTGCCAGATTTAGTAAACAAAAACACAGGATGCTTGGTTAAATTTGAATCTCAGCTAAACTTGTGTGTATATTTTTTCAATGTGTAAATAACTTTTTCAATGTGTATTTTTCAGTGTGTATTTTTGTAAATATCTTTTTCAATGTATATTTTTTCAATGTGTAAATAATGAATGAAATTGTTTGTTGGAAAAAAAAACAAAAAAAAAATAAAATAAAAAATAAAAAATAAAAATAAAAAAAAAAAAAAAAAAAAAGAAATTGTTTGTTGGGTATATGTAGCAAGTATACTGGGCACTCCACGTTTTATCCAGCAACCTTAGATATGGGGATAAAATGTGGAAGCAGACGAGCATGTGAAAAAGAAGGGGAGGGGAGATGTCTGATACCGAAGCCATGGCAGTGTTGTACATGAACAGTGTCCCATTCGTCCTTACCCTCTATGGTCCTCCTCCATCTTTATCACAAGCCCTACTGAACATTTCTCAGGGGCTCTATTCTGCTCTATTAGAAATGTGAAAAGCTTCTCTGAGATTAAGAGCCACAAACATATTTCACTACATTCTGTTTTCCAAAGTACTTTTTGTGAGGCTAGGCTTTCTTAACACCTCCTCTTGATGACCACACTCTGAATTCTTCATCGATGTACACTCCTCTTCACAAACATACAGTTTGTCTCCTGAAACCTAGAAATGATTGGGACCAATGAGAAGGGAGGCCTCCAGAGTGCCTTGAGCTTAACTTTACATTTGCCAAATGCTTTTATAAATAAATAAATAAATAAATAAATAAATAAATAAATAAATAAATAAATCTCAAGAGAATTTTAACTCTCCTCATCAACCAGCACCTCAGTTTTACTTCTCATCTAAAATATGCTTGTTGCTGTGACATATAAAGAACAAAGTTCAGACAACTCACACAGGGAAGATGCAATGACATTTTTAAACTCATGGAGGGAAGCAAAACTGTATAAACCCAGCCAGCCTCAGCTACCATGCCCCATAAGCTGACGGTGCACTTGGGAATTCCAGCCCAATAACAATCTAAACTAGATTTTTCACTTTGCTCTCCACGTGTCTGTGTTCTTCTCTATCATTACTGGGGTTTTGTGCAGGGTGGTGCTATGTCCAGTGGTATCATAAGTGGGATCTATAGCCATGTTGGATATGGTAGGACTCTTGGCAGTGAGAGGGTTAAGAATCAGCACTTCACCATTTCTTCAATGAACTCATGCTTGGCTCTTCCCCATGCATATAGAATGCAGCTCACATAGAGAGTGAGCGCATGCTGTTGTGATCTCATCCTGTAGTGGGACATTACTTTGTTGGCTCCCACACTTGAAGCAATTTGAATTTCTCAGCAGCTATACATCACCACTTTTGACAGAATTTGCAGGTTTGTTCTTCACTCCAGGTCTAATGGATGAAATGAAACTTGGTGAGCTCCCAGAGTTGGACAACCTTCAGAATGCTGAGACCGACCAAATGAAGGAAGAGGAAAAGTTCTCTGAGACTCAGCGCTCCCAGCACCTGTGGCAGGGTCCCATTGTTTCAGTGAAAAGCCACTGGACTTAGTGAACCACTAAGTGGTCTCTGTGATGACAAAAGCTTCTGAGATCCCAGAATCTTTTGTTCACCCCTCGTTTTTTCCAGCCAAAGAAGATGGTATGTAAAAGATAAACAGTACCTGACTCTCATCATCTAGCAAAATGACTTACACATGCAAAATAGAGTCTCAATAAATATTGGTTCTTTTCTTATTGTCTCCAAGGGAAAAGACATATTATAAAACGAATTCAACGTGTTAAAGTGGGGTTTCTTTGTTTTGGGATTTGCTTTTACTTATCTGTTTAGTTTAAATTCATCTCACCTCCTTTGTTTAAGATTTGTATCAAGATTAATCACTTTAAATCTATTCCTCTTATCCTTGTGTGTTTAGAATGACGTCAAATAACATAGTTTTCAATGAATGAGACTTCATATGCTATCTATTAGATGTACTATTGCAGGTGCACTTTTTCTAAACCTGTCTAAAATATACAAATTTCTTACTAGTAGGTTCTATTTCTTAACAGGGCAGAAATAGCATGAAGACATCTCTTGTATTTATTTTTGTTTTATACCCTATAATTTTAACTTGGCCTTCTATAGTGATTGTTATGTACAATAGATAAAAGCTATTGACCTAGATAAAATAACTTTTTTTAGTGCTGAATATGGTTTTGGACTTTAGATAAGATCCTGTTGATTGCTTTCTCAAATAAAAAATCATATGCAGGAGGAAATCTAATAAAAATCCAAATGGGGTAAAAACATTTTTCTTCTTAACTGAATTTTTCTTTCTTTACTTCTTAGTTAAGCTCAGCAAAGATGGAGGGCAGGACTAGCATGGCATTGATGTGTCTTGATGTATTATGAGACATTACAGTGGAGCTCCATAGCCCCTGGGCTGAGGTCAAGTGAAGGTGGAAGAGATGACTTCATGCAGGCTCCTGCCAGAAGCTTGATATCCAATGTCGACTGCTGACAACAAGCCAAGTGAATTCACTAAAATTTGGATACTGTACAAGTATGGTGCCTCATGTGATTGCATAATTGGTCTATATACCCCAGATTAAACTACTTATAAGAACTGAGGAATTATCAGGGTGATACAAATTTTACCACAAAGGAAAAAAGGTGCTTCTCAGTATTCACAAACAAACCCCACCGACCTGACTCTGAAGTGTGCATATTAAGACTAACAAATATAATTGACCTCATGCACTTTATATGAAGATAAAATTTAGAGCTAAACTTCTTTCTTCAGGTAAAATTATCATGTCTGTCAGTATAATTTGCTTGTTTTTTTTTTTTTTTTTTTTTTTGCAGGTTGCCTAACCTGTGGTTGCCTGTTTTATTCACCGCTATATGTATCACCCAGCATATAGAAGCCTCCCTGGCCCACAAGAGGCACTTAAAAATATTTATTAAAGGAAAGATAAATGATGGAAATAAGAAACACCAAACTGAGGTTAGTGGTTACTACTGAGTAGAGGAAGAATGGGAATGAATTGCAGACAGTTACATAGGGACATTACCTGTATCTTTAATGTCACCTTAAGGAAAGATCTAATGTGAATATGCCAAAACGTTGAGCTCTGGCAAGGAAGAAAAAAAAAAGTTCAGCCATAGTTAAGGAGTATGAGATAATAGTTTTCACAAACCACATACCATGCAATTAAAAATTGCATACGGTATTGATTTGTATACAGAAAAGTTAAGATTGTATTTATTGTCTTTTAAAGTTACTTTCTTATCAACTCTGTGTCTCGATGAAGTCAGAAATGATCATGAAAACCACCTAATTTTTGCTTAATTTCTCTACCTTACACACTGACAAGTATAGTTGACAATTTCAGATTGTACAATACAGTTTGTCAAAGGTTTAACATTCACCTGTATATTTGGTTTAAGTTGTTCAAGCCCATTGTTACTTTGGAGAGCATCCAAGGTATTTGGACAAAAATGCTCTATTGATTAAATTGGACAAATCATTTTGGTAAGTTTTTATTTTAATTCCAGAATAGTTAACAGTGTTATATTGGTTTCAGGTATACAATATAGCCATTCAACACTTCCATATATCATCCGGTGTTCTTCATGACAAGTGCACTTCTTAATCCCCATCACTTATTTCACCCATCCCCCATCCTAAATTTAAGAAATAATTTTAATCATCTAGCTTATTTAGTTTTTTTCATAGACAATACCCTTCGAAAACTATAGGGAGCCTCCTGATATATATTCTAGATCTTATTTATTCACAAAATATATTCTCTGTCTCTTGGACTATAAATTGTATAAGTTGAACAAACTTCCATTGATTGTCTGATTACATCAATGGCAATGCCAAACAAATGATAAGCAGACTGAAAATATCAATTCTTAATCTCACGTATTGACACTGGCACTTTTAGAGGTGAATTATTTCATTGGCAACTGTTTGGCAGTTGGAGATATTTCTTTCCTTTCTATCCTGGACTCAATATACTCCAAGTGAATTTTATGACCTGTTTAGGAAGTAGTCTAACAGATATATGATTTTGCAAAAACATTTTTAATGATTTTATTTATTTATTCATGAGAGACGCAGAGAGAGAGAGAGAGGCAGAGACACAGGCAGAGGGAGAAGCAGGCTTCACGCAGGGAGCCCGACGTGGGACTCAATGGGGGACTCCAGTATCACGCCCTGGGCCGAAGGCAGGCACTAAACCACTGAGCCACCCAGGGATCCCCACAAAAGCATTTTTGAAGGGATTTCATAATGTAAGAATCTCTAACATGTTATAGCACATTTCTAAGGAAGTTCCCCTAAGCTTTTCTCATAAATATGGTCTGTTGGTCTCCTCTCCATTCATGTACTCCATTCATTCATTCATTCATTCATCCATCCACCCATCTAAAATATACATTTTGAATTTCTTGTCTTTAGGAAAATGGATCTAACAGTGGAACATTATGTGGGCATGGTCTTTGGACAAAATATTCTTCTCTATACACAAAGTCATATGGCAAATCTAAACATATCCCATTGGAACTTTTGGGATTCTGTTTTCTCCAGTGTGATGATAAGGGATGCAAGAGATTCCCCAAAGTAACATACAAAGAAAATATTAAGAAGACTCTCAAACTCAAATATTATTTGAAATATCTAGAGAATTTATGGAAGATTCTATGTAACATTTTTCTAAAATATTTTTGGATAAAATTCCTCTTCCCAAAACTAACTGAGGATATTGTGTTATTTCATACCTTTGCTCTTACCGAGTCCTCTGTCTAGAATGTCTTTGCATCCTGTATCAGATGAAATGGCATCCTCCAAGGTTCAGTGGAAATAGAACTAAATCCCTTCTCTAAAGCCTTTTCTAATTCTCCTGGTAGGAGTAAATTCTCCTTCTTCTGAATTTCCTTCACATCTTTATTTATCAATCTAACAACCTCTAGACATTTTCAACATATTTAACAGCTATGTGATTTACACAAAAAACTTTTGGAAGGTAGTGAGTAATATCTCTTTGCATCCTCCATCTTAACCGGGTGAATGTTTTGCACACACCAGGCTGTCAATCTATGCATGGTGAATACTAATTGAATAATATCTCTCTTTTTTTTCACAGAAGGAGCAGCTCAAAAATTACACAGTTTGGCAGCAGAGCTTTTTTTTTTTTTTTTTTCCTCCAATTCTAGCCAGTCTGTCTCCTTTATAAAATAAAAGGCTGGAGATTCAGCCTATCTAAAAAAGAAGAAAAAAAGCAGGGGGACTATTAATGGCAGCTATAAACCAGCTGCTACACCTTTTAAGCTCCAAGAATTCAGCATAATCTGATTTCCCAGGAATCTCAGAGCTGTTGAATGTTTGATTCCACACTAAAATTCTGAACATCAGCACTAAGAGGCTAATTAGTTAACCAATCATTAAGGTTCCTACTTCTCTCTATGTTCTGCTTAGCTGTTAGATAAAAGGTGGCAACAGAGAAGCTAAAACTAAAGCTCTGGTCAAAGAAAATATAGAGAAGGGGAGTGAATAAAGAAAAGTGAGATCCATATTTTAAATTCTTTGTGTCTTTTGATTATAAGTTAAATTCAAGTGACAAATATCCCAAACTGATCTTTTCTTTAAGTAACCTGAATTTATCCATACTTTGTTATTTTTGTTTGTTTTCTGATTATTCTAAGTCTGGTGAAACATATGACACCTGATGTAATTTATCTTTCTCATATACTTCACTAGCCATTACAGATTGTCCCAGTTAATTTTCTCAATAGACATTTTCTTCTATCTTATGAGGCAATAGTCATGACTTGGTTACATTGTGAGTTAATGTTAGAGCTCAGCCTTGGAATCCAGGCTTTCTCTTCCCTAATTCAGAGATTTTATGTAAGTGTTAAAAATCCAGATGCCATTAAAAATCAAAGTCCCTTTGAACAAATAAAACATGAATCCATTAACAAATAATTCACCTCAAATGGAATTTTTCCAGAAAACATCTATTATCTAAAGCAAGAGATAGAAGTACTAAGACAAATGTAATGAAATTTAAAATAAAGGTAAGGAAAACAGTCTGGCAATTTATCAAGAGGTTAAAAATAGAGTTACCATATGACCCAGCAATTATACTCCTAGCTCTACATCCAAGAGAGAAAAAAAACATAAATTCACACAAAAATCTGTACACAAATATTCATAGCAGCATTATTCATTATAGCCAAAAAAGTGGAAACAACTCAAATGTTCATCAGCTGATGAATGGATAAACAAAATGTGGTACATCCAGACAGTTAAATACCACTCAGCTATGAAAAGGAATGAAGTGCTCACACATGCCACAACATGGATGAATCTTGAAAACATTATACTAAAAAAGAAACTGGTCAGAAAAGACCAATATTGCATGATTCCATTTATATGAAGTGTCTAGGAGAGAGAAATCTATAAATTCAGAAAGCAGTTAGAGCTTACACAGTGCTAGTGAAGATGGGAAGAGAGAAGTTCAGGGAAAATGTGCAGTGCCTGCTAGCAGGCCTGAGTTTTTTGTGGGTATATTGAAAGTGTCCCCAAATTTACTGTGGAGATGGCTGCCCTACTCTGTGAATACACCAAAAGCCATTAAGCTGTGCACTTCAAATGGATGAATTTTTTGTGAATTATAGCTCAATAAAGCTGTTATTTTTTTTTTAAAGGGTAAGCCTTTGGGGCTTAAAATCCAATTTATTCATTTATCATTCCTATTTTATTCATTCATGTATATATTAAATTCTCCAAATTAGCCTTCCCTGACCTCGTTACCTCTCTACTTCTATGTCCATCACTGGACTGACAATACCCTTGTAGCACCACTCAATTTTCCTTCAGAGCACATATCACATTTGTAATCACACTGCAACCTTTATGACAAAGCAGCATATCTGTTCTGGTCACTGATTCACCCGTAGTTCCTGGTGTGGTGTGCATGGCCCATGAACATTGTTTCAATAATGGAAATATAAATACATTTCACACTAAAGAAGAACTTAAAATATCCTAACAAAGCATATAGAAATATATAATTATATGAAGGTGCACATGATAATAATAAAAATGAAGAACAGACAAGATTGTGTTTTAGTTAGAATTTTAAGCCCAGATCTTTATAATTGTTTAAACAATGCTTCAAATCAGAAGGTGTATCTTAGATGGATTTCAGGGAGACCATGACGTTCTGACAATACATGCAAATTTTCTATGTGCAAATGTGTATACAAATATATTTTTTCTGGGAGACTATACAGCTGTCATCCTATTTTTAAGCAGTCTATGAGCCTCCAATGTGCACTATTGGATGGACCTTGATGAAAAAGCCCCTAAATGCTAGTGAAATTCAAAACACAAATTGTCCTCTTGTCCACTGTATCCATCTAGTTTAATGTTAATTTCTACTGATAACAACACTTGAATATTAACTGAATGTGCCCTTATGTGTCTGTTTCTATGTTTACTGCCTTGGTTCAGGCATCTGTAATTTCCTACCTTGACCAATGTAACAGCAGCCAAACTACCCTCCCCACCACCAGCAGAGAGGTGTTCACATTCTCCTTTAGTGAATTAGTCATTTGTAGATGCTAAGCAAACAAATAGCCCTGGGCTGACTCTAGTGTGCATGTCTGCAATTATTGTTTAACTTCCTTCCTTCCTTTTCCAGTTAGTACATGTGAGAGACAATCAGATTTGTATGAACAAAGACCATGATTAATCATCTCTATACTCATGTCTTGAACATTATAGATGTTGAATAGTTATTTATTTCATTGAACGAATCTGTAACCCTCAAATGCCTAGCATGTGTTTTGCATAAGGGAGAAGTTTAATAACATGGAACAAATGAATAATATTTCTATATGCTATGTATTCATGTAGATGCATATTCTATGTGTTCATTATTTAGGCTTTCTTCAAAGCCCTCCTGGGGAGAAAAAGGACAAAACCTCGAAAACAGCAGTTTACTTCTACATATGTTGCTTTATAAGCCTGATGTCTTAAAGCCAAAGCAAATCCCATTAACAGAATAAAACCCCAATATTCGCATGGTGCAGAGTGGATGCAATTTAATGTAGTCCTGAAGGTAGCGACCTTGCAATTGTCATCTGGTTTCAAGGAGATTGCTTAATTATTTCAGTATTTTATGAAATTTATAATAACTTGAATTCTGAAAGCTGTTTTATCAAGGGTTTTTTCTGCTGTGTAGAATTAGACCATTAGGTTTATCCCATTTTGCTCTTTCTTGAAACTCTTTCATACATATTTAGTTATGACCTAATAAAGACCTCGAACAACAACAAAAAACACTGACGCTCAAGTAGCTGCTCTATTGTGGTGCCAAAAACAGCATAAAGGGTTTATTTGCTTTTGCTTCTGGGTTCATGTTAAGTAATTACCAGAGCTGTTTAGATCAGAGAGCTAGATTTACTGTGTATCTTTTGGTAGACAATACATTTTCAAATAAGGAGGTAAATGCTTAGATTTTTAAAAGTCCAACATATCATTATAACTAAAGTATGGGAATAAAAAGCCATTTAAAATCTTTAAAGAGCAAACCCGTGTTGGGTTAGCACTGTCCAATCACCTTGCATTATATTATACACAATAATCAGTGCACAACTTCAACTTCCCAAGTCCTATTTTGCCAAATGAGTCCCCAGTAATCCATAATCCCTAGAAATGCACTCATCATGTTTTCCAGGTGGCACTTTTCTTCCTGATATTCTGTATCTCCAATCAGCCATTAACTAGTTATGGGCTTTGAGCACATCTTTGAAGGTTGATCTCATCATCCACAAAAAAATCTGATGTCTTACTGTGTATATGAAATCATGGGGGCTGAGGTAGATCAAGTGTTGAGGCTCTTCCCAGTTCCAAGGTTTAGTAATCTGGAGTTTATTCCTCATTCTTAGGCTCAGTAAGATAAGACTACCTTTAATATGACAAAAATAAAATGGAAAAGTCAAAGAAAGACCCTATTGCCCATCTGGAAACACTAATATCTTCAAAACTCTTAGAATTCTAAAGTCTGTCCCTTCTCTCCAATCCAGCTGCCATTTGATTTTGTTTTCCTAATATTACTGGGAGGAAAAAAAAATTCCCTAAACTTCTGATTGATGTCCTAAAACAATATTAGCTATATTCTCAACTTGTCCTTGGTAAACACTCGATATATTTCATTTACCTGCCATTTCTTCCCTTCCATATATCCCAAGCCCTCTAAATAATTGCTGAGCTTCTAACCCATGGCAGGTAATTTTCCCTCTTAGAGATCATCATGAAAGAACTTCAATCCTCACTTGCCCTCATCATCAACACACATTTTATGAAGATTCATCCATTTTCACTGCCTTTCTTCAAGACTTGGAGAAAGAAGACTTTGGGTTTTTTTTCTTTTCTTTTCTTTTTTTTAAAAGATTTATTTATTTATTTATTTATTTATTTATTTATTTATTTATTTATTTATTCTTGAGAGAGAGAGAGTCAGAGACACAGGCAGAGGGCGAAGCAGGCTCCATGCTGGGAGCCTGACATAGGACTTGATCCTGAGATTCCAGGATCAGGCCCTGGGCTGAAGGCAGGTGCTAAACCACTGAGCCACCCAGGGTTTTTTTTTTTTTTTCAAGTCTTGTGATTACCCCTTTTGCATGAACCCATTTTGGCCTATCTCCTTTACAAATATGTTTCTCTAAAGATTGTCTATCTCTTCTCTATTTCTGTATTACTCCATGTATTCTATAAATATGGTCAAATCTCTTGTATCTTACAAATCAAAACAAAAATCCCCCCTTAACTTACATTCCTTTTAGGTGCTCTCATTGTCCTCTCAGGAGGATTCTCTGTGTGCCACCTCCACATCCTTATTTTTGCATTCATGTTCAGGATCTACTCTACAATTTCACTATAAGCAATTTAGGCAAAGGTCACCAATAGTCTCATTTCTCAATGTTTAATAGAAATTGTCAGTGTTTAATTGACTACATGCTTGTTTTTGGAATTTCTGATTATTTGAACTTTTTTAGATTTCTTCTTTCTCTGGCTTCTGAAATATTTCACATTCCTAGTTTTCTTCCTTGTGTCCATCCTTCTTTCTCAGCATTATTCCTTGCTGTTCTTCCTCCTTCTGCTATTTGCATATTAATGCCTTTCTCATCTTCAACCAGGACTTTTCTTGGGCCCTTCTCTGTCCTCATTTCAAATAGTATTCATTTGTGAGTATATTACAATGGACTGGTGGAAATATCCAAATCAATATTTTGTAGGCATTTCCTAGATGTTTAAAATTGGATGGCTTCTTTCCCCAAATATGGACCTTTTAAGAGGGAGAATATTTAGAACAAGCTAAAAAGTAAAGGTCTTTTATACACTCAGTACTTCAAGAAATAACATAGCCAAAAACCTTTGAAAGAATTGGGAGGGATTTATTATTAAAATTAAATTAAAATAGCTAAAATTAACTATTTTCAGAAATTTAGGTATACCTAATTAAATTAAAACTGATATTGAGAGAAATTATGTCACTGCTCTTCCATGAAACATCACTTAAACCAAAACCTGTTCACAAAATACTGGCTGGATGGACCTTGGGTCTGACTTCTGGATTGATCCTAATATTCCTGGTTTCACAAAAACATGAAGGAAGATATTTTACATTGTAGGGAGGAGTGAATTTTCAACCAAGAATCCTGGAAAGATATCACTTCTAGGTACTCTATCTCAGAATTCTATCTCAGAATTTTTATGTTTAACCCAAGTAGGCATGGATTTCAAAGCCTTGAGAAATATCTGTTTTCTGTCCTATAAATACATTTTTTAAAGAACCTCATTGATAAGCCAATTGTTAAATAGGGGATTTTTAGAAATTGTTTTAGTACAAGTCTAGATATTCAAAAAGAAAACAGCAGTACTTTTAGTCATCTAACCAAACAGTATTAAACTTGATTGAAATCCTAGATTAGAAAGCAGTCTTATGTTCAACTGGTTTTCATAATATCATTTGTTAAAACAGAATTCCCCATGCAAAGGGAACTCACATGTTCACCAGTGCTTCTCAGAGACTAAAACTGCCCTAAAGGGAGCGTCAACCACCCTGAATATGGTCCCTGAAGAATCTGGTACAATCCCTGTCCTAAAAAATTCAGAGTTCTAAAGTTGTCATTCCTCAGCAGGCTCCCCAATTCTGACTCACCTTATAATGTTCCTATTTCCTGTCCACTGGGAGAGCACATTTTAACAGTGACTCCAGGATTATTGTGATGAAAATTATATACTTTACAGCAGTACTAATGTGACCTTAATTCAGGTAATTTTTTAAAGCAATTACCACAACAGCATTCCAACAAAAAATCTTGGTGAAGAGATAAGGGAGATTAGAGGACACAAATAGTAGAAAGAAATATACATTATGATGTGTTTCTTAATTGGGTTAAAAATTTATAATGGCTGGCAATGTAACTCAGACTCCACATGTTAAAACAGTATTATTCCAAGAGGATTCAAATAGCATTTTATGTTTTTAAAGTCACTATGCTTGAATTTCCTCTTTTGGCATTGATGCCTGCCTTCTTGAAAGCTTTCTTAACCAGAAGAATTTCAAAATAGAATTAATTCTCAATTATCTGCACTAATGGAGAGAATAAGAAGAATATAAAACAAAATAATATTAGTCAAAAGTAACATTGTATAAAAAGGAAATAGTAACTCAAAATAGATCAAAATGGACCCAAAGACAAGTGCTAAAACTATAAAACTGTCAGAAGGAAACAGGTATAAATCTTCATGAATTTGAACTAAGCCATAGTTTCTTAAATATGGCATCAAAAGCAGGAGCATGAAAAGTAGGTATAGATTAACTGGCCTTCATTAAAATTTTGTGCATCAAAGAACACTATCAAAGAAGTGGAAAGACAATGAACAGAGGGAAGAAAATCTTTGTGAATCATTTATCCAATAAGGACCCAGTATTCAGGTATCTAACGAATTTATACAACTCAACAATAAAAAGACAACCCATAAAGTATTTGAATAGACATTTCTCCACAGTAAATATACAAATGGCCACTAAGTATATGAAAAAATGTTCAGCAGTAGTAGCCATCAGGGAAATGCAAATCAAAATCACAATGAAATGCCACTTAACACCCACTAACGTAGCTATGCATAGCTTTTAAAAAGGAAAATAACAAAAATTGGTGAACATGTAGAGAAATCAGAACCCTCACACATTACTACATTGCTGGTGGGAATATAAAATGGTGCAGCTACTATGGAAAACAATTTGACCGTTCCTCAGAGTTAAACATAAAGTTACCAATAATTTCACTACTAGATCTATGCCCAAGAGAACCTAAAACATATGTTCGCGCAAAAACTTCTACACAAATATTCACAGCAGTATTATTCATGATAGCCAAAATGTGAAACAATCCTAATGCTCAACAAATGATGAATGGACAAACAACATATGGTATGTCCATATATGGTTCAACTATAAAAGGAATGAAGCACTGATACATGTGCCAACATGGATGAACTTTGAAAAGATCATGCTGAGTGAAAGAAACCTGCCTCTAAAGGCCCTATGTGGTGTGATTCCATCCATATTAATTGTCTAGAAGAGATAAATCCATAAAGACACAAAGTAGATTAGTGATTGATTACCTGAAGATATTTGGCATGGGGGGAAATGGTTTCTTTTCAGGGTAATAAAAATGTGGAATTAGACAGTGGTGATGGTTTCACGACATTGTGAATATACTTTAAATCATTGAATTGTATACTTTTAAAAGGTTAAATGGTGAACTTATGTTTTATAAGTTTTTAACAATAAAAGTTTTTTTAAGTAATTAGAATGTTGTCTTGATCCAGCTTTAGAACTCATGAATAAGCACATGAACATTTAGGCAGTCGTATCTTTACAACTGGTATGTTGCAAAATATGAGGTCCTCTGATATTTTTGGTATGCCCTTGGCAAAACAATTAATTCACCAATGGAAGTCATTCTTGATAAACCACAACTGTATACAAGCTTTTCTAGTTAAGAGTTTCATCAGGGAAAGAGACACAATTCTAGATATGAGTAGCAGAAAGTGTAATGTTTTTAAAAGTATTAAAAAGACTGGAGTGAAGACATAGAAAGACCAACAATAGCCCTCTGGCTTACTCTCATTTTTTTTAAAGATTTTATTTATTTATTCATGAGAGACAGACAGAGAGAGAGAGAGAGAGTGGCAGAGACACAGGCAGAAGGAGAAGCAGGTTCCATGCAAGGAGCCTGATGTGGGACTCAATCCTGGGTCTCCAGGATCACACCCCGGGCTGCAGGCGATGCTAAACGGCACCACCAGGGCTGCCCTTACCCTCATTTTGATTGGATTTGTAAATTGCTCTGGACACCCAGGTCAGGAACTGTGCTGACTTCTATCCAATGCCCCAACTGTCTAAGGTACTCAGGGAGGCAATTCACAGGGCAAAGCCTGGGCTGCTAATAAATCTCTAGTTTTCAGAGGCCCATGCTTCGGCCCAGAGTTGAACAACTCTATTTGGCAGAATGTAAATTGTAACTAGAATCGTAGATCCAGATGTAGTTTTGTAAGTTTTCGTTCTTGTAAGAAGGGAAAGCATAGAAAGAAGTTGGGTTATATTATATATTTTTTTAAATCCAGTACATTTTCCAAGAGTTAACCGTAGCTAAAATATTTAAATCCTCACAAGTGTCATTATCAGATGGGCAGATGTTAACCCCAATTTATGTGGCTGCTGTTTTTTTCTCACAAGGGCTATGGAATTAATATAAATTATTTAGGTGTATGGGCTATAATTTGGGAAAGCTTTCCTTTTATCAGTTCTCATTCTTTCATAGGAAGTTCCACTTTCTTCATAGCAATAAACCACTAAATCATCAAAGCAGGTAGATACTTTGAGAAGACAAAAACTGAAATGAAAGCCACATTGCTTTGGTTCATTTCAAGGCTACCATACAAGTTTTTTGTTCTTTTCTTAATGATGATTGTTCTCAATCTAGTTTTCTGGAACAACCTGGCCTGGACTATGTTGAAACCTGATGCTGGAAAGAAAAACAAATGTATGTGGAAGAGATGGGTTGAATTATTATTTAATTTGTTATAGATTATATAAATTTCCTAGGATGAATTTAGGTTTGAGAAGACTGAGCTTCTGTGTAGCTAAAGAGTTAATATTTTCATCATCTTCTTAAAATGCATGTTACACAAAGTCAACTTACAGTATATTAATAACTTAAAAACTAATAAAATCATCCCTTCACAACAGATATTAGAAGGCAGAATCATATTATTAATAGATTTTAGACAAAATGGGGCATTATTCTTTTGAGTTACAAACTGAGTAAAGCTAATATGATTTCCGCATGGGTACTTTTGACATTATAACCTAATTTTATTATTCCCCTTACATTTGAAATAGACTGTTTCTAGATTAATTTGGGTAAACTTATAAAGGAAGAGTGGGTTCCAGTTTACTTAGGTCAAAAACAATAAAACCATGAAAATTACCAACTTTGAACTATAGATCCCTTTAAATCAGCAGGAGTGCTGGCTAATACTTAGATCTTTATTTTAGTCTCTTTGAAAAATCTAAGATAATATTCTGGCCCTTTTCCTGTACAGAATGACCTCATCATTGGCTCATAAAGTTGGTGAAATAATGCTAATAATTCATGGAAGCTATTTTAATATAAATTTATTTGAATTGGAAAACATATTAGGTAAGTATATTTCTCTCTCTAAACATGTAGGAGAAATCATGCAACATAGCAGTAATATTATTAATATAGTATTTGTTTTTACTGCATACTCTCTTGATTTCCAATCATAAAATTAAATTTTCAGAAGCAAAAATTAAATAAAAATAATTTTGGAAAGGTAGCATATGAGAGTTACCTCAAAATATTTTGTTAATTAATTAGAAAATTCCACTAATAATTATCCATCACTGAAATAAAAGAAAAATCTACACTTTTTAAATTTTTAATTAAAAAAGAAAAGAAACATTTGAAAAAGTCTATGTCAAAGTTTAAAATATAGAGAACTAATTCTTCTACCTAACCAAGGAATGTTTAATCTCTATTATGTGAGTTTTTATAGGTTTGGGATCTTAAATATTTTATGCATTGTATCCCAGCTTAGTTCAATAAAACTGTGTTGAATGAATTGAAAAGTATAAATATTGTTAACAGTTATAGTATCAACAAAGATATATCACTTCAAATCAAAATCATGTTTCTTATTAAGTATAGTAAATCAGTATATCTATCTTAGGCTTCTTGACAATGACAATCTTGCCTACTTTTACTTTCCATTGGTTAAAATACTTCTTTTTTAAAACACAGAATCTGTCTTAATAAAAAGGATAGGTTATTATCTCTTTGAAAAATATGCAGTTTCCCCTTTCTGAAATTTATTATTTCTATGTGTAGTCTTAATTATTATGGGGGAAACAAGTTACTACAAAAGCAAGTAAACAAACATTTAATAAATGTATCTCCTTCAACATCAATGAGTCACTAATACTCATTATTAATATCAGTTCCTTTCAAAGTTCTTGCTCAATAGCTTAGTGACTAGCTCCTTCTGGCTGGTGTGAGACTCAGCCCTGCTGGTGAGGAATCTGGACCAGGAGAATTCTTACCTTCTGTCAACCTCTACTGTTAGAAAAAAACAATTTAAAAACCAAAAGACCTTAGAACTCAATCAAACATATTCATGACAATTTAGAAACAGTCATTAAATTTGACTACCTACCTAACACACAAACAAAAATAATTTGACAGGCAGGAATAAACAAAGAAATTATTAAATATCAGCCTGTCTTTCAGAAAGATGGATTGAAAATAATGTTTCCTCAAGTTTTAGCATTAGATAAAATAAAACTGGTTTTTTTTCTACTTGAATTTGCCATAAATGCCTCTTCATACACTACAGTGTTTTCACCAGTGTTACTTATGAACCAGTTTCAAAATTGAGAAGAAGAACATTACTCCTTATTCAGAATGAGACAATGCCAAGAAAGGCTGGGAGTCACAGAAGTCAGTAGGGAGAGATTTTTAAGAAAAAGTGAATGTAGCAGTATCAGTGGCTGCTGAGAGGCCAAAGGAAGAACTGAAAAATGTCCTTGTGACTTTAGTGTCATCACTGAGGAAAAAATTAGAGAGTAGTTTTCAGTGTAATTTGATTAGCAGAAGCCAGATGATGGAATTAAAGAATGGAAGGTGAGAATGGGGAGAAAACAAGGATCAAAAACAGTTTGTGAATGTTTGAAAATGAAAGAAAGAGACAAATAGGAAAGTAATCATGGCCCCAAATTTCTTTGACATTTCTTCATTGAGAATTGAAGTATATGTCCCATCCCTCGAATTTTTTACTCTGTGAATGCTTCACTAACAGAAAACAGTTGTGCCCGTTTCCAGATGTGGGTCTTAAGAAAATCGCTGCTTCTTAAGAATATAAGAACCATTTGTTTCTTGGAAAATAGGCACCATTATATTTAAACCTCTATAGATTTTCCACAAACCTCATTGGGATTTGGTCCACTAGAAAGAATCTACAACCAAGCATCTACTGGAGATAAACCCTGCTCTACTGCCAATTCTACAGATGCCATGTTTCTTGGAATATAGTCACCATTCTGTGGTGGAGCCCACACCAATACTCTGGAGAAGCCTATGTGGCAAAGAACCAACAGATTAACACTAGTATTCCAGCCATTTGGGGAGAAATCCAGGAAGTGGCTCATCCAGCTCCATTTGAGCTTCCCCAGCTGATATGGCATGGGTGAAAGGCAAATTGTTCTCACTGGGCCCTGACCAAATTATAGACTTGTGAACAAAGTAAATGACTGCTGTTGTGTAAGCCAGTAAGTTCTGGGCTGTTTTGTTAGGCAGTAATAGATAATTAATGCAGATGTTGGTGCTGGAAGTGCTATGCTGCTCTAACAATAACCTGTGGCCTTGACTTCTGGAAGCTAGAAGAGCACCGAGGGGATCTGTTTGTGGAGGCCTAGAAAATGTAAGGAAAGTGTTATTAAAAACCTCAAGGGATAAGGAGAATGTTAGCGAACATCTAAAAGATTTCATAATGCTGTTGGTGGAGGCTTAAAATAAGGAAAATATCATTGAAAGCTGGTAGAAGATGGATCCTTATTATAAAGTGACAAAAATGTGGTAATGCTGTCCCCTGAAGAAATGTAGAAATAGAAACACATCTAATGAATTCAATTATCTAGCTAAGGGGATTTTCCAAGCAGTGTTAAAGGTCCTCCCTGGCTTCCTCTAGCTGTTTGCTATCAAATTAAAGAGGAAAAAGATGAGCTAAGAAGGGAATGGTTGTGTTTTTGAGGAAAATTTAGAGAAATATAAATGATTCAGGATCTGCTAGGTTCAAAAGTAAAAGTGTCTTATTCCCAGTCCCCCTAGATGACAAAATATTCTCAAATTAAAATATGGCTTCCACATAAAGGTCAAATCCATGGCAGGCCTGTAAGACCCTTTGTAAAGTCATTATGAAGATTTAAGACAATGCCTTATAGAGCCTATCAAACAGACAAAAGACTTTCTAAAGATGTTAAATGCATGCATCACAGACCCTCTCCATTAAGCAATGGGGCCTCTAAGAATATTAAGGACATGGCCCCTTGCTAATCCACAATAGAACAGGGTTTATCGCAAAGAGATTTTTGGTTGTAGCTTTAGTCTAGTGGAGTGAACCCCAATAAGGTTTGTAGAAAATCCACACAGATTTGAAGATAATTGTTCTTGCTGACTTGAGCTCTAACAGACAGAGACAGTACAAAAGGAAGAGGCTTTTAGAGCCCCAACCTATGCCTTCTTATGGGCAAGAAGAGTCGAGAAAGGGATTCAGTTTGCAAACTCTGTTTCACTATGGGAAAGGTGGAATGATTCAAAGGGCAAGACCAAAATCCCAGAGGGTGGAACTAAGCCACAGAGAATCGTTCATAGGAGGCAGGACTGGAAACTGGCAACCAGGACCTGAAGACACATGCCAGGAGAGTTCAGCAATTGCTATGGACCAGCCAGTGTTGCATCCATTCTCATCCTTTTGGAATGGAGGTATCTACTGTGGCTATCCTAATGCCCATCCTGTCATCATATGTTTGTTGTATGGGTGGGGAAAGTAACCTGTCTGTTTAGTTCATAGGTCTTCAGTTATAAGTTATGATAAACACTTTTTATACTCTTTGAATATTTGTTAATAGTCTTTAGTTCCTGATTTGGGTCCCCAAGGGATCTAATTGGTAAGTCCCAGAGGCGAAGGGAGAGAATGGAGAAATTTAATGAAGGTGCTCCAAAGGTACAAAGTTCCAGTTATAAGATAAACAAGTCCTGTGGATGTCTGGGTGGCTCAGCTGATTAAGCATCTGCCTTTGGCTCAGGTCATGATCTCAGTGTCCTAGGATTAAGTTCCACATCAGGCTCTCAACTCAGTGGGGAGTCTGCCTCTCCCTCTCCCTCTCCTTCTGTACTCTTCTTCAACTGTCTCTCTCTTTTAAATAAATAAAATCTTTAAGAAAAAAAAGAACAAATTTTGGGAATGTGACATACAGCATGATGACCATAGCTAACAATGCTGTATTATATATTTGAAAAGTTGCTAAAAGAGTAGATCCTAAAAGTTTTTTTCACAAGAAAAAAGATGTGTGACTAATGTGAAGTAATGGATATGAACTAGATTTATTATGGTGGTCATTTCACAATATATATGTATATCAAATCATTATGTTCTACACTAAAACAAATACAATGCAATATGTTAATTAAATGTCAATGAAAGTGGAAAAAATGAAAAAAAAATTGATCTGCTTTTATTTTGGATTCTTCAGTTTCTTTTTTGTATTAATTTATCATTTGTTTCTATATTTTGTGATAAGTAATTAAGGTCTTTTATCTTATTTTTAATAATAATATTAGCGTGTTACATATTATTTTTTTGTTTAGCCTATGTATGGTATATCTTTGTTTAACACTTTTAAAAACCTATGCCTCAAACAGACCACAGCTAGATTTTTTATACAATTTAATATTCTCTGGATTATAAAAGATCATTTTATTTCTGCATATTTATTAAAAATACTTTTATATTTGATCTCATTTACTCAAAAATGTCATTATTTCATATGGTGTTATACTGTATAACTATGTTATAACAACTATGCTGTTTTGTTTTTATAATTTTAAGCAGTATTATATGTTCTTGTACACATATTCTTGTGAATATGAGCCTTTGGGACTACAAATACTAGATGATAAGATATATGCATGTTTAATTTACAAAGTAATTTTAACCTTTTTGTAAATTGGTACCAAATTATGTCTTCATTAGTAGTATATTAGAGTCTGTTTCTCCTCCTCTTCCTCAATATACATAATATCAGACTTTTTAACTTTTGACAGTCCAGAAGGGCAAAATAATATCTCAAGTAATGGTATTGTGGTTCTAATGTTCATATTTTTGATTACCCAGGAAATTGAACAGCTTCTCCTGGATCATTCTTGTCTCCTCTTAAGGGAAATGCCTTTTCACATAATCTGCCCATCTCTTTTTTCTCTTTGGCTGTTGATCTTTTATTACTGATTCATAGGAATTTTTAATATTTTTTATTAATTTGTTTTCAATTGTATATGTTTAACTTTTCCAGTTTTTGTCTTGTAATTTGTATTCATGTTATGGCTTCTTATGATCTAAAGTACTTAGATTAATGTATTTGAATATATTGTTCTTTTTCTTTAGTTTTTTATCATCTTTCATGTCTTTTTTAAGATTTTATTTATTTATTTGAGAGAGAGAACATGAGGGAGAAGAAGGGGAGACAGAGAGGGAGAGGGACAAGCAGACTCCCCAATGAGTAGGGAGCCTGATGTGGGGCTCAATCCCAGGACCTTGGGATCTGAGCTGCAGGCAGATGTTTAACTGACTGAGCCACCCAGACACCTATTATCTTTTGTATTTTAAGAAATCTTGTACCACTCCAGATATGTGAAGAAATTCTTCTATATCTTCTTCTAAAACTTTCATAGATTAGCTTTTAATGTTACATGTTTAATTTGCTTGGAATGGATTTTTGTGCACTGTGATGTAGGAATTTTTTTCCATTAGGTATAATCAATGTTTCATTTATTTAGTACTCCAAACTTTCACAGGGATATTCACCCCATCTTTGCATTCAAAAATACCTATTCAAACTTCATTATGAATTAAATCTTCATAGGTACATAAATATAGCCCTGAATTCTTTACTTTGTTCCATTGTTCAGTTGACTATGTACTACTATCAACCTTTTTTTTTTAAGATTTTATTTATTTATTCATGAGAGACACATACAAAAAGAGGCAGAGACACAGTCAGAGGGAGAAACAGGCTCCATGCAGGGAGCCTGACGTGGGACTCAATCCGGAGACTCCAGGATCATGTGCTGAGCTGAAGGCAGACTCTTAACCATTGAGCCACCCAGGCGTCCCTAAACCTATCTTAATATAACTTTATGATATCTTGATATTTCATAGGTAAGGCCCCACCCTCACCTCAAACATAAATTTTTGAAACCTCTTCTTATAAGATTTATTTTTATGTATTTATATTTTTTTGTGTATTTATATTTGTTTATTTTATTATCTATTTTATTTATTTAATCTATTTATTATCTATTTTTTATTCATTTTATTTATTTTAGAGAGAGAGAGAGAGCACATGGGGGGAGGGACAAAAGTAGAAAATCTTCAAGCAGACTCCCTGATCAGTGCAGACTCCCTACATAGCGCTTAATCTCATGACCCATGAGGTGATGACCTGAGCTGAAACCAAGAGTCAGAGGCTTAACCGACTGAGCCACCCAAATGCCCAGGAAACCTCTTATAGAGAATATGTAAAACAAAACAAACAAAACAAAACAAAAAAACACAACTTGTTTAAATTTTGATTGCAAATCTATTTTTTCCCTTTTTAAATTTATTTTATATTTTGCAATTATTTTTCCATAATGTTTATTGCAAATCTATTTTAAAAAAGAAAATTTTAGCAGATTTTATATGTTCCTGTCTATATAAATGCCATATATATTTATTTATTTAGGTATGTTCCATTCCTTTAATAACATTTTATAATATTCTCTACCAAGAGCTTGCCCATCTTTTGTATATTACTTTTAAAGTATTTTATGTATCTATTTATAATGTAAATGTTACCTTTTAACAATAAGATTTCAACTGTAGAGTAACAATAAAAGTTCACAATCATAAGAGTAAAACAATTAATTATGACATCAAAAATACATCTATTAATTATGACATCAAAAATACATCTATGTAACCAAGAAACAGGCATTAAAAAAAGAACATCATCAGAACCCCAGAAGATTCCTACATGATCTTCCGGTCTCAGTACTTCCCTAACCAAGACGTACCACTATCCTGTCTAATTCATAAATTAGTTTACTTGTTGTTCTTTTTAACTTGATTTCAACAGAATACCATATGTGACTGGTTAACTCAACATTATATTTGTGAAATCCATCAATGCAACATTAGCTTATTCATTTCCACTGGCATATGGTATTATACTATAGTAATGTTCCACATTTACTTTTCTATTCTAATACCAATGTGTAGTTGGAGATTTTGGCTATCAGGAACAATACAGTTAAGAACCCCTTTTATACACCCTGGTGCACATATATTCATATCTCTATTGGTATATTCCTCTTCGATCTAGAGTTTTATTTTACCCTACTTAAAAGCTAGTAAGTTAATTTCATGAATGTTGGTAGAAGACCCAAGACTCGTAGGTTAGACACAAAAACATATACTACTCACAACATAGCAAACAGCATGAGTATCAATATATTTGCGCCAGTTTTCCTCCCCTGCCCCAAGTCATATTGGAATGAAACAGAAGGCCAAGATGGAAGCCTATACACATGAGTACAATGTTAAATAGAACTTATTATAGCAAGCATCTGTCTCTTCTTCTAGATCAGGCAACAAGCTTTCAAAATATTGTCATTAAATATAATGTTTACTGTATGTCATTATTATTTGTATTCTTGTTATTATTGTCGCAGTATATATTTTTTTTTCAAATATCTTATTTATTCCAAAAGAGAAAAAGAGAGCACATGATCATGAGCAAGGAGGAGCGGTGGAGGAGAGGAAGACAGAGAATCTCAAAAGCAGACTTCGCACTGAGCACAGAGCCTGATGTAGGGCTTGATCTCACAACCCTGAGATCATGGCCTGAGTCAAAATCAAGAGTCCTACACTAAATCAACTGAGCCACCCAGGCACTCCTGCACTATATTTTAAATATGACGTTGCACACAGATTTCCAGTGTGAAGATTGATGAGTTTTGATAAATGTCTACAGACCTAAGTTAAGTCCTTGTGGTAGACATGATTCTAAGATGGTCTTAAGTTTCCCAGGCCCTAAAACACACACACTACATAATCCCCTCCTGAGCAGTCTGGGTAGCTCAGCAGTTTGACACTGCCTTCAGCCCAGGGCGTGATCCTGGAGACTCAGGATTGCGTCCCACGTCAGGCTCCCCACATGGAACCTGCTTCTCCCTCTGCCTGTGTCTCTGCCTCTCTCTCAATCTCTGTTTCTCCTGAATGAATAAATAAAATCTTAAAAAAAAAAAAATCCCATCCTTTTCAGTGTGGACAAGATCTATGAATATGATATCAATCCTTTGATTATATCATATAACAAAATGAATTTTGCAGGTATTAATGTTCCTAATCAAGTGACACTGATCAAAAGGGAGATTACTCTGGATGGGACTAATCTAATCAGGTAGCCGTAGAAGAAATAAGAAGCATCAACTGACACTTCTCCTCTTGGAGAAAATAAGCATTTTGTAAACTGCTTGGGGAGGAGGACTAGGACCTGAATCCAAATCTTAGGCATTGAGAGTGACTTCTGGTTGGAGTCAGTAAGACACAGGAAAACTTATTTATATAGGGGCAAGAAACTGAATTCTTTCAAAAAACACAGGAATGTACAAGAAGACACAGGGCCTCAGATGAGATCTCAGTCCAAGCTGACATCTTGACTTCAGCCTTGTGGGACCCGGAGCAGAGGACTCAGTTATACCATGCCCAGACTTATGACCTACAGAAACTGTGAGGTAATAAATAGATGCTCAAGACATTAAGTCTATGGTAACTTGTTATGTAGCAATAGAAGATCATTACATTCCCCTACTCCTCTATCCAGCTAACTCCCTCATCCTAGAGGCTGTTCGGATTTTAATCACTAAATCTGTTTTGCCTTTCCTAGAATTTCATAAAACTATACATATAAATAAAATCTCTCATATCTGGAATCTTTTAGTCACATTTTTGTGTGTATCAGTAGTTTGTACCTTTTATTGCTAAGTATTTAATCAAATTATTTCTATTAATATATAAATGTTATTTATTATTTGTTTTTAAGTAGTTTATTATTATATAATATAGTTCAATTTGATTATTCATTTGGTTTTGGATGTTTGGGTAGTTTTTAGCTTGGGGATGACATGAATAAAGCTGCTATTTTGAACATTCTTGGCCACAAATCTTCTATGGATATGTTTCATTTCTTTGGAGTAAATACCTAGAGGAGAATTGCTGAGTCATAGGGCAAGTGGATATGTGTATAAGATATTGCCAAATTGTTTTCCAAAGGATTATATTATTTTTCACTCCCACCAGCAATGTACAATCATGCCAATTCTTCTACATCTTGCCAACACTTATTATTGCCAGTCTTTTTAATAGACTCGAGTAAGACTGCCAGAATTTGAATCCCGGCATTGACGCTTCGTGTATGACCTTGAGCAAGTTATTCCCTGTGCCTCAGTCTTACTGTTTGTAAATCGAGAATAATATTAGTACCTGATCCATACAATTATTTTGACGACTAAATGAATTTATATATATATATATTTATAAATGGAACAATATCCTTAGAATTGTGCTTGCCATCTAATACTGTATAAATACAAATTATTGTTATGTAAAATTTTTGCACTTATATTCATGAAAAATACTCCTTTATAATTTTCCTTACTTCTACTCATCTTTTGGAGTTTTTCTAACTTCAAAATTAGCATTAGCATATATTACTTTTTCTATTCTTTCATGAATTTAATAAAATATTAGGACATATTTAATTATTGACAAAACTCCATAATAAAACCGTGTGAGGGGATCCCTGGGTGGCGCAGCGGTTTAGCGCCTGCCTTTGGCCCAGGGCACGATCTTGGAGACCCAGGATCGAATCCCACATCGGGCTCCCGGTGCATGGAGCCTGCTTCTCCCTCTGCCTATGTCTCTGCCTCTCTCTCTCTCTCTCTCTCTCTCTCTGTGACTATCATAAATAAATAAAAAAATTAAAAAATAAAAAAATAAAACCGTGTGAGAATGGTGTTGGATTTTGGAAAGATTTTTAACTGCTGATTCTATTTCTTTGTTATGTGAAAATTCTAATTTTCTCTTTCTTCTGGCATAAAGATCAGCAAATCATATTTTCCCACAAATTTATCAATTTCATCAAATTACTCCTATTTATTGGCCATTTTTTCCAATAAGCCTTTAAATTTCTGGTTACATTTTTAGGTATGAACTCAATTATTTTCTAATATTGTTTGTTTGGGTTTTTTTACTTAATTAGTGTTACATCATTTTGTCTGATCTTAGTGTTTTCAAAGACTCAGCTTTTAACTGTTGATTTGTCCCATTGTATGTTTATTTTCCTCGTCATTTACTTATACTCTGATAATTTGCTTTTTTCGATGATTGGCAAGATAATTCATTTCTTTTTTTTTTTTAATTTTTCAATCTGGATGTCTTATTCTTTAATTCTCAGCCATTATTTTAAAAATGCCAGCATTTACGTCTAAATTTACATTTCCCTCTGTGCACACTCTTAGCTGTATGCCGAAATATTGATATAAAGACCTTTCATCAAAACTTAGCAAAATTTAAATACTTCTAAGTATTTATTTATCTCCACTATTATCTATCCTTTAATATGTGTTACACATACATGGGTTTTTAAAAATTCCAGTATAGGCATCTTTTATGGTCATCTTTTTGTTATTGCTTTTTGACAATTTATTTTCTGCATTATTTGAGAAAATAGTATCTCTAGTCTTTTTTTTTTTTATAATATGGTGAATTTCATTGTTAGTTGTCAAATTCTGGAACATTTATTGAAACTGATTACCCAGGTTATGTTCAATTTTTCTAAATATAACATATGTGTTTGGGGGGAAAATAAACTTTTATTTGCTGAGTATATTTTATTTTATTTTTTAAAGATTTTATTTATTTATTTATTTGAGAGAGAGAGTGAGAGAGAGAAAAAAAGAGAGCCTGAGCCAGGGGAGGGGAGGAGCGGAGGGAGAAGCAGACTCCCTGCTGAGCAAAGAGCCTGATGTGGGACTCAATCCCAGGGCCCTGAGATCATGACCTGAGCCAAAGACAAGCACTTAACTGATTGAGCCACCCAGGAGCCCCTTCTGAATATATTGGTTAAGTTTGCTAATCAAACTCTTCAAAATCATATACCCTTACTGATATTTTTATTAGTTTGGACTATCAATTATTAAACATTTATTATCCTATTCACTTGTCATCAATTATGTTTAAATATATTACTAAAACAATACTTATGAAAATTGACAATAACTTGGTCAAGTTCAGCTTCTAATCTAGGCCAATTTTTTATATTTTGAGACTAAATCAGTAGTTGTATATAATTAGATCTCTCTGGTATTGAATCCACTATCAATTACGGTGATCTTTTTTGTCACTGGTAAAAGTTTTACACTTTTTCCTGTTATTTGTATAATTACTTAATCTTCTCGTTAGTATTTGTCTCATAACTTTTTAATTTTATTTTCAGTAATTGGATATTTTATATACATTTGACATTTTAACTTTTTGTTTCAAGCTTTTATTTAAATTTTAGCTAATTAACATAATATGGTAAAATTAGTTTCAGGTGTATAATATAATGATTCATCACTTACATATAACACCCAGTGCTCATCACAACAAGTTCCCTCTTTAATTCCCATCACCTATTAGCCAATCCCTCCCTACTGCCCCTCTAGGAACTGTCAATTTGTTCTCTGTTGTTAAGCATCTCTTAGGTTTGCCTCCCTCTATTTTTTTCTTCCTTCCCCTATTATGTTCATCTGTTTTGTTTCTTAAATTCTACATGATTGAAACCATATGGTATTTGTCTTTCTCTGACTGATGTATTTTGCTTAGCATAATACACTCTGGTTCCATCCACATTGTTGCAAATGGCAAGATTTCATTCTTTTTGATGACTGAACAATATTCCAATATATATATGTATATATATACCACATCTTCATTATCCATTCATTAGTCAAGGGACATTTGGGCTTTTTCCATAACTTGGCTATTGGTTGATAATGCTGCTATAAACATTGGAGTGTAGGATATTTTTATATTTTAAGAGTTTCTTTAGTAAAGGGAACTTAGCTAAATTTTAAAAATTTAATATGACCATCTTTGTCTTTTAAGTGAAGAGTTTAGTTCCATTTATATTGTTATTACTTTTTATTTCTACTCTCTTATTTTGTGCCTTTCATTTTGTCTTTCCATAATTGAGGAAGTTTCTGTTTGAATAACATTATTTTTCTATTTCATGAAAATAAATACATCTTTCTGAGCTACTTTTTGAATAACTTTTGACTTGTCATCCAATTCCTTAATTCTCTCTTCAACTGAGTTGAATATGTAGCTTAATTTATCCATTAGGTTTAAAATTGTGATTATTGTTCTTATACATAGGAGCTCTTCCTGATTTTTGTTTTCAAATTTTCTTTGTAAATTTTATATATTCTCTTGTTCCTTATGTACTTAATCTTCATTTTTTATTCATTAAAAGGTATTTGTTTATTGTCTCACAATTTAAATATCATTGTGGGTTTGCTGACCCTTACATATGGAGTCATGTTTTCTTGTTTTGTTTTATGAGTTTTAACTTTGAACTCATGTTCCTTGTAACATTTTGTTTGTAGAATTTTTTGAGACCTGGCCTAAGGTGTATTCTGTAAAGGGGAACTGAGTTTGTTTCTGCTTATACCTGGGAGTACCACCAATCTGGGTTTACGTTACATGAGTTGGCATAAATTTGTGCTATATTCTCACATGATGGAAAGAGTGTATTGCAAAATCTCAAGAGAGAACTTTCATGTTTTTTTAGCAACAAGGTCAAGGGAAGAAAGATTCCTTGCTGGTCCCTTCACCTGGGCTTCCTGACACTCAGCATATAATCCTTTGAGGCTCCAGCTTTATGCAGGGGAGTTCTAATAGACTCCATATTTATGTATGGCTCTAGGCTGTATGTTGTGGCTCTCACACATGCTGTAGCTATTGAAACTAAAACTCAAGGTCACTAGGGTTTGGCAGATATCATCAGAATGGCTTAGACACTGGCTTACTTCCCAGAGTTTCTGCTTTCACTCACTTTTTGGCCTCTGTTGATTCCAACCTTTTTTGCTGCTTCAGTTTTATACTAAATTTTGATCCTTAAAAATTGTTTTCTAAACTTTTGTTCAGATTATTAGTTATCTCCTGCAGCAGGGTTTTTTGGAGTGTCCAGCTTGTCATACTACTAAAAATAGAAAACATTAAAATTCTAAAATATATATAATCTATCCCTTTTCTCTGTCTCATCTACAGCATCCTAAGTTTAGGCCCTCATCTAGATTCTCATCTGGATTCTGGTTTCATTCTCTCCCACATCGTGGTCAAATTTTTATGGCATTCCTCTTGAGTAAGGCACAAAATCCAAATTCCTTGGTGGAACAGAGAAGAAATGCTCAATAATATGTGACTAAAACTAAAGAGTGAGCTATAAGGAAATAAAGTTAATTTAAAAAAATGGATTATCAATGGTGTATTTTGCAGGATATAGGAAATTTTTTCACTTCACTTTTTAGTCTAAAAGCATAGAATTCTACTTTGCATCTGGGAAAAAAATCAAATTTCCCAAGCTCAACACTTGTATTTCAAGGCACATGAAATTATTTGCTTAGTCTAAAAAGATCTTTGACAGCAAGTTTCAAGTACTTAAGAATGCATAAGCCTTCTTGTCCATGAATAGAATGAACAGAGAGATGGATATATGCCTTGTTATGGAAGTCTTCCTGAATGATAATTCCATTGCAGATGGATAATGATATGTTGCCTCTCCTTGCCATTATTGAGCATTAGATTGTTATTAACACTTTATTTCATTTTCTAGTACCTACAAAGTAGAGATAGGGAGAGAAGTAGGTTCTTCTTCACATAACAAATTTTTAAAGCTTATTTTTAGCAGTATCTAACATATTATATTAAAAGCATGTGATCAGTTCCTTCAATCAATTAATTTAATATTTTATTTTATTTTATTTTAAATATTTTATTTATTTATGCATGACAGACACACAGAGAGAGGCAGAGACATAGGCAGAGGGAAAAGCAGACTCCCTGCGGGGAGCCCGATGTGGGACTCGATCCCAGGACCCCAGGGTCATGACCTGAGCCAAAGGCAGATGCTCAACCTTGAAGCCACCCAGGTGTCCCTTTATACTAGTTTTAAAGCCTACCATCTTTAATGGTAAAGATCTCAAGGAAATAATTAATCAAATAATACAATATATTATTTTTCATATTTTGTGCAGTATGCAAAACACATACACACAGATACACACAGATCTTTATCAATGATCCAGTTGAAAATGTTCCTGATACCTTAAGCTCTTGGACAAGAAGGGGCAAGTTTTATTGATAATATAGCAATACATCTAATATATTGGCAGAATTTCATTTAGCAACAATCTTCAGATAGTAAAAAAATGAATTTCACAAAGAATATTACCATGATTATAAACATATTAATAAACATAGCTATTAAAGTAACAGGGTGGATGTAGATGTTTCAGAGAAATACTGTGAAGTCAATAATTCCTTACAAAGGGCTTGTTTGTAATGGACAGCACCAAACTTAGGTCAGATGAAAACTATTTCCAAGATAAGGGGTATGCTAAGATTAGATGACTGACCCCAAAAGCTACCTCTGTAGTTTGTTAAATATCATACCTTTGTTTATACTTCCCTTATAATCCACTTACTGGGCCACTCTGACTCAAAATATCAAGGTTTTACTGATTTTCTTGTCTTCCTAATAATTGTTCTCTGTTCCATAGACATCAAAAGAAACAAACCTTATAGTACGCTCCACTTCTAGAGCAGCATTGTCTAATAGAAATATAAGACGAGCCAAAAGTGCAGGCCATATATGTTATTCAAAATGTTTCTAGTACCACATTTTTAAAAAGGAAAAGAAATTGGGAATTAATTTTAATAATGTTTTAATCCAAAATATTATTTCAAATAAAATCAACTCCATTAATCAAGCTTTTAATATTCTTTTTTCAGACTAAGCCTCCAAAATTCTCTGTGTATTTTGTATTTTAGCAATTTCAATTTGGACTAGCCCCATTTAAAGTACTTTATTGACAGTGCAGTTCGAGACAAATTTTTTAAGAAACACATGATTGGTCTGAGTTCTTTTGGTTTTTTGTTTGTTTGTTTGTTTTGTTTTTGTGGTTCTCCTATGCTGCCAGGATTGTCTTAGGGGAAACTCAAGGAGTTTTAACTTCATGGTAATGGGAAATAGCTGCAAGTCACCATGACTGTTAAACTCTTTCTAACCTTTACTCCTAATAGATTAGTTAAGTTTTGTCTCTGTCCCTGACCCCAAGCCTCAAGATTTTTGCTCAAGTTCTTTTTAGCATCTTCTGCTTACCTCAGAGACCACAAATCTCTTAGCTCTTGCTAAACTTTCTGTTGAGTTTGGAGTCCTTCTCTAAACCTCTACTCCAAGGCAGCACTAAATTTGCATTTCTAACAATATCCAGGAGTTGTTAATGTTTGTCCAGCAACCACACTTTGAGAACTACTGCTCAATGAAATGCTGGACTGGATCCCTCAAACTGCTTGTAACTCTATCTGCCTCTTCCTGAATATGGCATGGTGCTTGCCCTGCTCTGGAGAATGCCCGCTTAATTTCCAGCATCTACCGGTCTACCCTGTCTTATGTACTTTGTAGTTCTGTGTCCAGCTCTGTGATGAGATAGACTTACATTTTACAAATATCAGAGTGTGAGCTTTTCAGTAACTGGATCAATGTGCTATTGTAGATTTCACACAAACTCCATTCATCTGTGAGCACTGTATGTGAAGCATGTTCATATTTGGAACTTGTATCGCCCCAGAAATTTCGTAGTGCTTTATGGAGAGCTCAAGGCATAATGCTGTGTATTTATGATGAGGAAATAAGAAGAAATAATTCAGGGAGAGGATAACATATTTAAATTACAAAAAGAAATATAAAATCAGATCTTCTTAGATCACCTTTGTAGTATACTGCTGCTGCTCATCACTCCCTCTAAGGTACAATGTGTCTGCTTCGAATAAAACAAGAGCATCAGGTCTTCTTGGGGTTAATCAGTTTCTATTTTGTCTTATTTGGTGATTTAATGAGTTATGTGTGGCCCTTGATGTTCTGTACTTGGAATTCTCCGTTTGGCCTCTCCCTCTTCCTCCTTTGTAGACAGTTCTTTGAACAATCCTTGCAACCCTCCAATCCTTTATCTTCCTCTATCTTCCCAACCTTCCCTGCGTCCTCACTTATATACCATTTGCATGTTTGATGTGTGAGCAAGAGTCTATTGCATTTCCAACAGATAGCTGGAAGTATCTCATCCAATCACTTGTGCACATTGGTGGCAGCTGTTCCTCCACTTCTATGGTGAAAAAGGGACTCTACTCTTCATTCAGGAACTGATGTGGTCTCCCTGAGAGTTTTGAGCTTGAGCACTGCCCACCACTATACTCTGATCCTTCCTGAGGACTCTGGGCAAATGAGAGAAGAGGTCACCAGAATAAAAGGAAGAAATCACCTCTTGTCTTAGAGTTCCTTGCACACCATTTTCTGGTTATCCTTCCTAAAGTCTTCCTTGAGTCTCAAGGGAATAAACACTGCCCCTGACCACTGCATAGGCAGAGACTACATCTTTCTAAACCTAACCAGCATAACAAAAGCAAGAACAGCTGGAAGCACATAAATTTGCCAGTTAAGTTACTGTTAACCAAGAAGGGCTCAGTGTACTAAGGGAGAAAAGTGCTGTGTTCAACATTTCAAAACCTTTTCTGTCCCTGCCGTAGTGGGCTATGTACGGTACTTTACCTTGAGATTAGTTTCACATAAACTTTCCAAGATAAAGGACCTTTGTGGAATGCCTGGTCCCTAGCTGCTTTATGATTAGCAATACGACAATCATAGGCCCACATCTTGTGGTCTCCTACCTGCTAAACAGTTTCACTATGCCAGAATTTTACATTACATGAAAAGTGACTATGAAAATGCATTTTAGGTTATGATGATTGGGCCTCTTAAGTTCTCACATACTGAGCAATTCTGAAATATCTGATGACTTACTCTTTTCATAATTTTGTAACTGCATTTTAGCATTCTGAGCTTAAAAAATACAAATTACTTTTAGCTTTCATATCACCCATTCCTTCACGAAAAAAAAAAAACAGACTTATTCTAAAAAAGGGTGACAAAATTACCTGGGCACAAATATATTTCCAATAGTTATCCAGGCCATATACAAAACAGCATTCCAGTGGCAGCAAAGCACTTCTGGTAGCATTCTCCACATTTTTAATTCCTTGGGTTATTCATATAACCTCAATGGTTTCATTAATAAGCCAAAATGAAGGCCTTGGCAGCAAAGCCCCTTGAATGATGAACAAAGTAGGTTAATTAGAAGCATTCTAACTTTTCTTCAGTTTTAAGTTCTCATGAGTAAAAGAAATGGAATATAAGTCTCATAAGTCAGAAGAAAAATGGCAGTATTTTTATACTCCCAGATGAATAAACCACACTAAGAAAAAATATTATTTATGGAAAATCTATAACAATAGTGAGGATTTTTTAAAGATTGGCCCATGCCATCTTTCTCACTGAGAATTGACTCCCTATGACTACCACAGCATCAGCATTTTTACGTAACAGTCTCTTCTCCCCTCTTTATTCCCTCTAGTTGTGAACTTCTGTCTTCTAGTCCTTCTTTCCCTGTGTTTGGACAGGAAGAGGATGATTTTGTGATCACAGTGATCTATAGTTGTCTTTCAATTATCATCATTGGCATTTTTCCACTTCCCAGATTACCTCTGGCACTTTCTGAGCCAGCTTCTCCCACTGTGCAGCATGCTCCCAGGATAAATCCCCTGCCATCAGTTGCTGTGTGGGCAGGAAATGCAAACTAATTTTAACCTTAGCTTAACCAAAGCATTATTAGAATCTTAAAACCACAGAAAAGAAATCATACTAGATAGGCGAAAGGCAGTGAGGAATGATAGAGAAGTATGGGGCTATCTGATAGTGGGGTTTATCCTAATCTCTGGTTTTCTCAATGAGTACCAATAATTGAGAGCAGAGTCTATAGCTTAGCATATTTATTATTCTAAAGCACATGTCAGACAGACAATATTTATCTGGGTCAGTGAGCTCAGTTGGTGTGGAGCTAATAAGGCCAAAAGCATGGGCTCTTTCCCCATAGAAACCAGGAAAATTGACTCAGAGAGGAAAAACAAACTTATTCTACATTCACAAGTTGTACCCCTAAACCTGGCCAGACATCTCACAAATGCATGCTGTGGGTAACAAGTGGGATGGTTGAGAGAGAATGTGCTAACTCAGAATAAGTCCAATGCGAGTGTTCTAGAGTTGACTCAAAGCTAAGGTCCTTTGGAAAGCAAATTAGGATTGCAATTGATTAGGAGGGTTGGAATTCACATGTCACTTAAAATAGGCATATAGATGCATGTCAGTGCCACTTGCCACACACACACACACACACACACACACACACACACATTGTTAGGTAATGTTATCTCTGCTGGTGTATGCATTGTTTTAAAGAATTCAATAAGTTTTTAATGATTTCCACTACTTTCAGGGCTAATCTCTTACGTGTGACTCTGCCTCTTGGCCCCATATGAGGGCTCTGTGTGAAAATATCTACTTTGGAATCTGAGAACAGAGATCAAATCCTGCCTGCATCATTTATGTATTGCATGGCCTTGGATAAATTACTTACTCTCTAAGCTTGTTTCCTCATATGCAAGAGGGCTATTGGGAGGATTCAGTGAGAGGAGGTATGTAAAGCTAATAATTCAGTGCCTGGGATATCGTAAACTCTCCACTAATTTATACTATTATTACAGCATGAGATATCATATGAAATAGGGCTGGTGGGGTGTCAGGTTCATAACAGGGAAATCAATAAGGATTAGTTCCCATCCTTCTTCCTTCATTTGACAGTTCCTCTGGGTTTTCTACAGGAATCTCTCTTTCTTCATTTCCTTTATCTTGTGAGTCACTCTCTCTCTCCCTGTCCAGAGCCTTTCTACTCTGTTTCACATTTCTTTTCTGCATAAAAATCCTAGCGTCACTAGCTTCTTTCACCACTTCATTCCTGAAGTGACTGTGTCTCAACCTCCTATTCTCAGTTAAGCCATCTTGGTATTTAAACTTCTCTAGGATTTACTCATTGGGAAATTTATTTATCCATTAAAAAATGTATATTAGTAGTGTTGTTCAGGAAGCCAGCTATGAAGGATATATTTGGAAAGTATAGGCTGCTTCATTTCCAGGTTAAAAGTTTGCCTCTCTATAGGTTTTTATTTGTTCAAGAACTGGATTCAAACTACTGGATTTAATTTTTTTTCTCCTCTAAATTAAATTAAAAGTTTAATGAAAATAAGCTAGTAGACATGAGAGAAATTGCTAATGAACTGTAACTCCAGTCTCACATGTCATGTTTCTCAAAGTTTAGTGTTTGTGTAGGGACTTTGATGCTGTTTCCATATTTCAGTTAAATAAGTGGTAGAAATAGCCCAACTTGATCTTTCCATGTGTGTCTGGGACAGTGCTGTAGTTCACCTTCTAAGCTATTAAGGAAGAAAAAAAATCTCATTTGCCTTCCTTTGATACTGTGCAATAGAAGTGCCAGAGATCACTTCAACACTGCCATGGGAAACAGACTCCTTTTTAATATTGAAGAAAGCACATCTGTGGGTACAGTCAAAAGCCTTCAAAAGGAATCCCACCAGGGCAGCCAATGTTACAAGAAAACTTTGCTTGGTTTCTCTTTGTTCACCCGCAACCAGCTCTGAGACCAGAGCCATCCTCATTTTTTCTTTTTTTTTCTTTTTACATGATGTGTCATAATCAGATATCTCTTCTGCTATTAATCCAATTATTGATCTGTTTGTTCCCAATTGTGATTTTTCTATACATTCTGAATTTTGATAACCCACTCATGCCCTTGTAGATATATCTAACCTGCATTTGTATTTCTGTTAGTTTTGAAGACTATTGGTAGGAGTCACAAAGAGACAAGATGTTAGAAGCAAAGATCTCTGTCAAGGCCCAGTCAAAGGAACAAAGATTTTTTTAAACTTGTGTTATTCTTTTTTTTTAAGATTTTATTTATTTATTCATGAGAGAGAGAGGCAGAGACACAGGCAGAGGGAGAAGCAGGCTCCGTGCAGGGAGCCCGATGTGGGACTCCATCTCTGGAATCCAGGATCACGCCCCAGGCTGAAGGCAGATGCTAAACTGCTGAGCCACCCAGAGATCCCCAAGTTGCATTCTTCTAAAGCAGATTCCCTACAGAAAAAAAAAATTGAAAATTCACATACTTCTCTGAACTACACTCTTGGATATATTATTCAATCTGGTCTAAAACAGTTCTATTCCTTGGTAACATTGTCCTGCAAGGAAAGTATAACTCCCAAGAGTTTTTTCTCAGATATCTTCCAAAGAATTCTGAAAACTGAGGGCTGGAACATTGAGAGGAGGCTGTCTTTAGTGTGGGCTATGAGGGTGATGGTTGGCCTACATCTTAGGAAGGCATACTCTTAAGATTTTCTCACATTCCATGAGAAGGTGGAAGACACATGGTCAAGTTTATGCACTAATGCATTTTGACTACTCGTAGATGATACAACACTCAAAAGATGAAGATGACATTGGTCCCTCCCTGCCCACCATATAATAGGGAAAGACAGATACATAAAGAAATCATAATACATATGGTTGATTTATGGATGATTGAGACAATTTTAAGACTTCAGTTCCGTATTGACAATATATGTGCTTTTCGCCACTATTGCAATAGCACAGGTTTGGGAGTAGAACTAACATCATACATCTCCTATAGTCTCATAATATTCTCTGTCCATATTAGTTTCTTCTACACCCTTTCTGTTTTTAATTTCCTGTCCTTCCCCCAGGTCCCAGGCCCTGGATCAATCAGTTTCATCTAGTGTCCCTTTGATAAACTGCTGGGGCAATTTTATAAGTTTCAGTTTATCTGCTAGCCCCCAGATCACTGACTGAATGTAGTAAGACCTAAAAAAATCATTTTGCAATGCTGTTGGTTGAATCTTCAATAAAATTATGCACTGGGATACACTTGAATCAAAGGCAAACATGGAATTTTTTTTTTTATTGATACACTCCCTTGAGTCAAGGACTCAAATTTTAAAACCAAATATACTTACAAGGAGCATCATTTATAATGTATTTATTCATTAATTCAAACTGGCTTCACAATTTAAAAAAAAAAAAAAAAAACTTGTAGCACCCAGAATCCCAAGCCTATTCCTTAAAAGACTGCATTTTAACCCTATTACAAAATGTAAAGGATATCAGGGTAGTCAAACTACACTCATGAATATTTATAAAGTTTTACATGTCTTTTCTCCATAGAATATCAGGACCTGACAAATCATTTTCGCTTCCCTTTCTTTATACCAAATGAACTTATTAACAGTGATTACAATCATCAGAAGTGAAACATTTAACAGAGCTGACATTTAGGTGCTCATAACTGGGTTTGAAAGTTACTGTATTATTGAGATGGATAGGAGAAGTGACTGTGTCATCTTCTCTTGTTCTGGTGGGCTCAGTTCCATGGGCAATAACCAGAGGGAGGTTAAAAAGTCTATAATCCAATATCATATCAAAGCCAATATCAGGCTTTGAGCACTCTAATTTGTGTTGTCTCTGTATGAGTCAAAAATTATTTTTTGCCCATAAACTAACTAAATGTGTTTGTGTGCCTATTTTTTCCCTTTATTCCTGTTAGTTACATCTATATTCACATCTATTTTTTTAAATTTTTCTTTTAACCTATAAGAGAGGTTGACTTTTGCTAAGGTGTTGTTATGTAAGGAGCATCTCTAATCTAGGATGTTCATCTGTGTACCAGAATCCTAAGAGCAATTTTCAGTTGTACCCCTGGTTTAAGCACCATCTATAAAAATAATAGCATGAATCTTTAATAAATCTTAAGCCACAGAGAGATAGCTGTGGAATGAGAACTCCACACACATTACTTAGGCTTAATTATAAATGAAGCCTGGTTCTAGATTCAACATCCAATGCAACTCTTCCTTACATTTTGATTTGACATCCTTAGGTAAATTTGGCTAAAGAGACTAACTTTGCTTTCTTTAAGTTTGCATCTCTTCTTTGATTTTTCTGGCACTGCTTTGTTTCCTTATGAAGAAATAAGTTTAAAAATAGATAAAAATAAAAATAAATAAATAAATAAGTTTATAAGGTAGAACTTCTATTTTTGTTTATTTCTGAATTTCTCATTCCTGGATGGTGCTAAGTCTTATTATTATGTAAACTATCTCTCTCTCCTATGATGGTAGTTAATTCAGGATTTTCTGTATAATTGTCACACATTCGCTTTTATGTAGCCTACAAGGATTTATATATATACATATGTTTATTTAGACTTGTATTTATACACACACACCCCTACATCAAGCATATCAGCTTTTCTTTTTTACTAACATGTCACCATTGTGTTTATTCTAGTTTTAAGAAGGAATTTCTTTCAGCATAGTAAGGAAGCTTTTGATCTAAAAATAATTTCCACAACTTAGCAGCTGGTAGTATGGGGCAAGATAATGAACTTATTTGAGCTTAGTTTTCTCACCTGTAAAATTATAATACCTATCTCAAAGGTTGTTGTGAGATAAATACAACATAAATGAAGCCTTTAGTAGAATGTTTAAGCGTTTAGTACAATGAGTCTAGTATATACTCAATAAATGCTATCAAAATGTTAGAGGTGGTCTTATACTCTCTTTAAGATTGAGATGCATAGGATATGATAATTACAAGGTTATGGAATTGCTTTATGGCAGAGAATGGCTGGCCAGTGTTCCTGACTGTGAGATCCTGCATGGATGACAAAGCCTAATCATCCGTAGCATAATTGAATTGCTTATTTTGGCTTTATTTAACAATCAGTTCTGCACAATTAGTTGCTATCAAACTATTCAAAATTAATGGAGTTCCTTCTACTGAAAGAGTATTATGCAAGTGATGCCTTTATTATTTAACATGTTGTAGTGTGATTTAATACAAGTTCTAAATCAAGATTCCTTCCCCAATTCCCAAAGTTAAAACATTGGCTTTAAAAAATGGTTGTATTCTCCCTCTGCCTGTGTCACTGCCTCTCTCTCACCTCTCCATGTCTATCATAAATAAATAAATAAATAAATCTTTTTTTTAAAAAGGGGGGTATCCCTGGGTGGCTCAGTGGTTTAGAGCCTGTCTTTGGCCCAGGGCGCGATCCTGGAGTCCCGGGATCCAGTCCTGCATCGGGCTTCCTGCATGGAACCTGCTTCTCCCTCTGCCTGTGTCTCTGCCTCACCCTCTCTTCTCTATGTCTATCATAAATAAATAAATTAATTAATTAATTAATTAATTAATTAATTAATATTTTTTAAGAAAATGGTTGTATCAAAGCAAGCAATATGTTTTTACATATCAATATCCTGGTTTTAATGAATTCTAGGTCTTAAACATTTTACAAATGTCACTTTTTCTTAAGCTATTTTTTTCAGGAATATAAGACTCTATGGGCATAGGGAATACAGTACTAGAATTATCTTTGTATATTTACTTGAAATGCCACCACATAACTACTTCAAAGTGTCAAAAACATGCTGGTGTCCAGTTTATAGTCCTCTGAAAATTCAATGAAAAAAGTCACACCTCCTCACCTGAGGCACAACCAAGGTGTATCCCACAGTTTCACTACATTCTAGGGAGAATGCTTGCTTGGCTTTGGCAAAACCAAGTCCACATCTCTAATGCTACGCACCTGCTGGAGCTCGATAGTGTTCCCTTCTGACAGGCAGGACTTTCCCGTCCACCACAGTCCACCCCGGACCCATTTCTGCCATTTCAGTTATCTTCTTTGCCCCTGAGGCATTAGATTTGGGGATTTTTCTTTACTCCCAGAGAGTGGAACAAAGAGATTCTACCCATAAAAAATAGGCAACTTACTCAATAAGTGAGATTCTATGGAGCTACATGTGTGGGAGGAATGGGATACTCATCAAGGCAAGGGAGAGGATACCATAGGTGAGAAACCATATGCAGGAGAGGGGCTGGGTACAAAGGAGTCAAAGGCTATGGGTGTCTGTCTGAGAGGTTTCAATGCTAGCAGCAGTCAGGGCTTTCAGATTGATCCCTGGGATATTATTTTGAAATCAGTCATGTCTAGATGATTTGTTAGGGATGGAATTCAAAAACTGAGGGACACCAAACATTTATTTTATTCTACCTGTTGCTTTTGAATTCCATCCCTAACAAATCATCTAGACATGACTGATTTCAAAATAATATCCCAGGGATCAATCTGTGTATGATTCAGAAGGTAGATAATGGAGAAATTCAAATGAACCCATTTTGTGACAAGTCAGTATCTCTGAAGAAGGTGGGATTACACAATTTGGAAAATTATGAATAAAATTAAAGTCAGCCCACTATGTGTGCATTTTTTAAAATAAAACATCTTAACATACAGATGGCCAGACACATAAAAAAAATGCTCAGCATCACTCATCATCAGGGAAATGCAAATTAAAAACACAATTTATCACCTGTTGGAATGGTTATAATAAAGAAGGCAAGAAAAAACAAATATTGGTGAGGATGTTGAATAAAAGGAAACTTCATGCACTGTTGATGGAATGTAAATTGGTGCAGCCACAGTGGAAAAGGGTATGGAGTTTCCTCAAAAAATTAAAAATAGAAATACCATATGATCCATTAATTCCATGCTGCATATCTACCCAAAGAAAATGAAAACACTAATTCCAAAAGATAAAGGCACCCTTATGATTGCTGCAGTATTATCTACAAAAGTCAAGATATTGGAGCAGCCCAAATGCCCATTGATAGAAGAATGAATAAAGAAGATGGGGTTTATAGGATGGAATATCACTCAGTCATAAAAAAGGATGAGATCTTGCCATTTGTGACAACATAGGTGGACCTAGAGGGTATTATGTAGACAGTGAAAGACAAATACCATATGATTTCACTTATACATATAATCTAAACAACAACAACAAGTGAATAAATTAACAAAAAGCTGAATCAAACCTATAAATAATGGCAACTCATGGTTGCCAGAGGGGAAGAGGGCAGGGAGATGAGCAGAATGGGTGAAGGGGAGTGGAAGGTTCATGCTTCCAGTTATGGAATGAATAAGCCATGGGAATAAAATAAATAGCATAGGAGTTACAGTTAATGGTATTGCAATACTATAATGGTGACAGATAGTAGCTACACTTATGATGAGCATAGCATAATGTATAAGCTTGTTGAGTCTCTATTTGAACACCTGAAAGTAATGCAGCATTCTGTCAATTATACCACATTTTTAAATAAAATAATAAAATAAAATAAAATAAAACTTCTTAGGTCCTTATACTTCCTTTGATACCTCTAAGCTAAGTATAAATCTATTATTTGACAGTTGCAAAAATTGATGGGAAATTGAATGAAAAATCCTCACCTACCTGAAAAAATAAAATAGAACTGAGGATTCATGTTACCTCTCTGCAGTACGGTGTGTACATTCTCTGGGAAAACACAGGATTTCCAGGCAATATGTGAATTCTGTTACATAAAAGATCTGAAGGAAAATATATCAAAGTGTATGTTTTTTAAAAAGCTACTCTTACGTTTGCAAAACACTTGGCATCCATCAAACAATGTGTGGGTGGACAGCCTTGCTCTCAGTAAATCAGAAACAGGGAGTAACAATTAGGCTCCTTTTTTACTTTCCTCCACAATGCCGGATTGCTGGTTCTAAGCATGTGCCTGGAAACCATGATACTTAACTGTAACTGCCTGGATCTACTGATGCCATGTCACGGATGGCCTGTGCCCTGGAATTAGCCAATGTGGCATGCTGTAACCAAATACAACTCCCTTGTCTTTACAGCGCTCATTTCAATGCAAGCATCATTACCAACCCAGGCTGTGTGCAGGGATGCAAAGGACTATATACACAGGGGAAACAGAAAAGAGAAGAAAGGAAAGGAAACCAGGGAAAGAGAACTGGCCAAGGCTTGAGTCCTCTAGAATTTAGAGAGAAGAGGGGAACCAATAAAGAAGTCAGCAAAACAGAAAAAAAAAAGTAAAAAAAAAAACCTAGGAAAGCCTTGTCTTCCAAAGGTCAAGGGGGAAAGCAGGTGATGGTAGATAAAATATATAACTGTATCAAATACTATTTGATACATTGAATCAGGCAGGCTAGGAGTTGGCTGTTAGGATTTGGAAACATGATGTCAGAGTTGATACCAGGAGGGGAGACTTCTAAAACCAGGCTGAGGTGGCCAAAAGTGAAGTAATTCATGAGAAGAACTAATTCTATGACTGAGAAACCAAGCCGGAGAGCCAGTTAGAAAGAAGTCCATCTGTGTGTAGATCTGTCCCCATACACTTCTTGCCTCTGGTTTATGTGTTTATTTTTTTAAAGATTTTATTATAAAAATTAATTAATTAATTAATTTATTTATTTATTTATTCATGAGAGACATTGAGAGAGAGAGAGGCAGAGACACAGGCAGAGGGAGAAGCAGGCTCCGTGCAGGGACCCCAATGTGGGACTCGATCCAAGGTCTCCAGGACCAGGCCCTGGGCTAAAGGCAGTGCTAAACCGCTGAGCCACCCAGGCTTCCCCATTGTCTCTGATTTAAAGTGGTGAATATTCCACAGGCCTGCTTGTATGCAAGGCCAGCCACTGCAAGATTCCATTTCTCCTGGCCTTCTCAAGGCTTTTGCTCCTTCCTGCCTTCATCACCTGTCTCTCGAATCTTTCTCTTGCATCACTGTTGCTTCTTCCAGGTTAAGTCTATCAGCATAGAAACAAGCTGCCTTATTTCCACAAAACAAAATAAAACCAGTGAGGCTCCCTTGAGCCCATGTGCCCCCCACCCCATCCACTCTTGCCCATCCCATATGCTCCCTTTTACGGCAAACATCCTCCAAAAAGGTGACTTTGAATTTACGGTCTCTTCTTTGGCTTCTCACATCTGCTTATCCCAATCCACAGTTTGTCCCTAGACTCCACTGAAACAATTCTTCTTAAATTGTAATCACCCCTGATGGGAGGAGCAGGGATTGCTATTAGTTTCAGAATGGCAGACAGTGAGAGAGAATGAGCCGCCCCCCGCCCCCGCTCCCACCAGAAAGGCCCAGACTCCATTCCTGAGTCTCCCTTTTGTTCTGTGATACCTTCCACATAACGGGAGATGTCCTCAGACCAGGTCTTCAGTGTTTTCTTGCTAATCTAAGCTGACAATTGGGGAAAATAAATTCTGCTTTTTCTTCCCTTTGAGAATTGGGGTTCTGGAACCAGCCAGTGTTGGTCTCTGTTCACATTTAGCTGCAAAGGCAAGAAGAGAAAATGTTGTGTGTGGTCTTTGCCCTTCAAATATTGAAACTTGCTACCTATAGACCATCATTCTTCCATTAAGCCAGGCCCATGACAAATGATAGAACTATAAAGCCTTTAACAACAGTGAGTCTGAGGCTAAAATTCTAATTCTTCTCTGTTACGTGTATCTTGGCTAATGCATATGTGCCTATGCAAAAGCATCGTGGCCCTCCATCTAGGTGAAGAGGGGCCGGGATACCAGGCTACCAGTCTGCTTCTCAATTGGCTGGAGGAAATTTATTCTATCAAAACATTTCTCCAAATATGGTTATTATGTACCTTGCATCATTTTGAGCTGAAGGTCTCTAAGTATTAAGTCGAAGTATCCTACTAAAGAATTCCATTGTAGATCTGTAGACCCTCTAAATTCCAGCGAGGAAAACTGTGTGGTTGATACTTTTGTTGCCAAATTTTATTTGGACATCCAAAAATTTGCTTTTGAATGGAAAGATAAGCAAAAGATAAGTTTGCTAAATAAACTTAGTTTCAATTTATTTTCAGGAAGTGATCATCATTTCTGGTTCCCTGGCAACACTGAATTGAACTAAAGATACAGACAGTGTAAAATGAGAGGGGCTGAAGATTCTAGCATTGGATCTATTCTAATGGACCAGATAAGAATGAAGAATGCTGCTGGGCACCGAGCCACTCTAATACCTGAGGAAGGCAGCATCAGCCACATAGAATAACAATTCAATGTATTGAGCCAGGTCGAGTGAGCTAACTAGGACTTACAAGTTAAAACATTGAAAGCAAAGCATTAGAACAGGTGACTTGTAGATGGAGTAGGAAAAAGCAGAAGTCACACAGTGGAGGGAATGCTGGGCTGGAATCAGGTGTCCGCTGAGTTCCGGCTACACAATTTGCAACTGGAGGGCTGCAGAAATTGCACTCCCTCTAAGCTCTAAACTGGGGGGTCCTGGCATTGGGCTTACTACATCCCTGCCTTCCTTCACAAATGCAACAAAGGACTGTGTTCCACCACAGGGAACACTCCTACTGGGGTGAAATGAAACATAGTGGCCAAGAACCAGAGCTCTAGAGCTCCACCCATGTCTCACTGCAGGACATCAGGCAAGTCACTCAGTCCCTTCTTGCCTTCCTTTGTTCATCTGTAAACCAAGGAGAACAACTGGATGTGCCCCCAAAGAACAAGTTGATCCTTAAAAATGGTTATAGTAGCCCTTAGCAAACAGTGAATGTGGGTTTGGTTGCCTCAACAGGTCTGGCCCTCAGAGAGATAGGAGGGGGCAGACAGATTGGGCCCTTGCCCTTGGAAAATTTGCTGTGGAGTCACTGTTTGCACAGGCAACTTGTATACTTATTTTAAAGATTAAGCGACATCATAAACGAGGGGGAAAAAAGGCTTTAGAAGTTCTTTACAAACACAAGGCATTATTATTATTATTTGAATTCACCACACCCCCAAGGAAGAAAAATGACTTTAATGATGTGCATTAAACTAAATAATGCAGAATTTAATTAGTTTAAACTGTGGGATTCTGTATGAAAGACTTTTTAGGTGGGCTGTAGCATTGCTTTTAGGAAATAATGAGTCCATTTTAGGGCATTAAATGAGTTCCCAATGCCTTAAAGAATGAATGCCCCCCTGAAGAGCCCTCCTTCAGACTGGCTTGGCATTAGGGCAAAGGGAGCACCTCGTTACCCAGACGGCTCTTCATCCTTCCAATAAACCATCTCATTTATACAGGAATAACCAGCCATTCGAACAACTCTTCTTATTTATTATTAGTTTCCATGCTACTATTTAACAAGTTTAACCCTGTCAATGTTTTTGTCTATTTAAAGAGTTTGAATGTTTTTCAGTATAATGTTTTAATAAATTTTAAGTTATCTAGACTGGCACAAGAAATTATTTTCGAAAATGTAAATGGATTCAAATATTGGTTCAGTTTATGTCAATTATTAGGCTGACAGCTGAACTCTTGGTCTCTTGACAACTTAAATATTCCTGTAGACTTTCATAGCATCTTACATGTTATGTCCAATACAATCAGAAAGGAAATGGATGCACTCCAAGTAGCTAGCATTCGGTAACGTGTACTTTCTGAGGTGCCCAGCAGAGAGGTTCCCAAGGGAAGGGGACATCACACCATTTGCCATAACATTTTGTGAGCCACGTTGCTTCTTACCCATTCCTAGAAGAGGTGACTCTAATTTCGTGGAAGTTCCTTCCACTTAGCTGCATCTAAATGTAGGTGGTTTTTGGATTCATAAGTGGGGCTGGAATGAACCAGGCATTTTTTTTTAAATAAAACCTCTAGCACTTCAAGAATGATCCACTTTCAGAAAATAATGGGCTCCAAGTTTCCTCTTGTTACCACAAAAGGGAATCTTTGGGAGGGAGTTAAGTCAATTGTAGGCCTTTGACAGATTCAAATGCCTCGGTGGTCTTTATAAAACTTAAATGTAAACATAGGGACGCCTGGGTGCCTCAGTTGATTAAGCGTCTGACTCTTGGTTTTGGCAACGGTCATGATCACAGGGCCATAGGATTGAGTCCTGCATCCAGCTCTGGGCTCAGTGGAGAGTCTGCTTGAAGATTCTCTCCCTCTGCCCCCCCCCCTTGTGTGTGCTCTCTCGCTCTCCTAAATTAAATGAATAAATCTTTAAAAGAATATACAAACATAAACTAATTGTTTCTCATGTTTAAAATCACAAGTATTATGTAGCATTCATTGAATATTAGTTTACATTCTTTAGTAAGAGAGAAGTAGTAATAGAATAAACCCCATGAATCTGCAGATATGATTAAATTGACAAAATGTCAAACAGAAATAGTTATAAAGAATGAACTCTGAGTAGAAAAGCCAGTAATTATCTAGTAACATCAAATCTGTCATCGCTTAGCTTTGTACAAAATGGTGGATCAAGAGTTTTTCTGGGAGGAAATTTTAAGAATGAATTTGCAATGACACACTTTGGAGTTGGACCTGGGATTGAACGCTGTTTCTAATGCTTATTAGTGTATGATTATGGACAAATTATTTAAATAAGTCACTGTGTTTTCTCTGGAGATACTATATATACCTACCTTTTAGAACTGAGAGGAAAGAATACGATAATGTAATTTATGAAAAGAAGCTGGTTCATATACATATGGCATAGATGTGTATGTGTGTATTCATGTGTGTGTACACAATTTTTTGCACATACTCCTCCCCTTGCATATACAGAAATTGAGACCTTGACTCATGAATTTACATCTCTAGGAACACACAGAGCTCTTAACATCAGAATAAGTTTTGAATCTAAGGCAGATCTTTTGAAGTTCTTCATGGTTAATGTGATCTTCACAAAAGGTGAGTAAGTTAGTAGAGCTCCCAAATTTTCTTTTCTGAAAACTGTCAGGATGCTCTAATTGATTATCTCAATGTTTGATTAAATATGATCATGAACCCCCCCACCCCCCAAAAAATTATGTGTGTTCACATTTAAGTGAAATAAACCACAAACCAGCATGATAGAAAACTGAGGAAGTCTTCAAGATGCTAAAACTGGAAGCAAACCAATTAACTTGGAAAGCGGGTTAAACGTAAGTACTGCAGACAACTGCTGGTCTTTATTGGTGAGTGGGAGAGAAATGTCTGTTCCATTCACAATATAAACCAAACCTTGTAATAGACGTCGACATATTAGCATTCCCAAAACTTTGATTCGCCACTCCAGACTTGACATTTTTTTCACCCATCTTTTGCTTTAGCTCGCCTGTTCTGCTAGGCAGTAATAACGATAATAATGCCTCTTCCCGAAATTCTTCCAAGCTTTATTTGAGACTAGCAGTCTCTGTTAAACACCAATTCCCTTCAGAATCGGTGGCAATGCAAATAGAGCACCACTAATAATAACACATGCACACACACTGTCTCTTTTAGCCCGTGTGAGGGATAGGAGGAGTTAGTTATAAGGTGCAATCTTGGATTTCAAGATGTTTACAATGTAGTTTGGGAAAATATTATTTAGGATTAGGTTACTTTATAAGAGACAAAAAAATTCAAAATCTACCAGCTTAAACAAGTGGATTTGTTCCTAGTACTGCTGTATGGAACTATCACAAATTCGGTCACTTTAAACAATGGAAATTCTCTCACAGCCCTGGAGAGCACACGTCCCAAATCCAGGTGTTAGCAGGGCCATGCTCCCCCTAGAGGCTCTAATGGAGATTCTTTCCTTACCTTTTCCAACTTCTGGTGGCTTCCCACATTCCTTTTAGCTGGATTACTCTAATTTCTGCCTCTTGTCTTCACATCCTTTTCTCCTCTATGTGTCTGAACCTTCTCTTCTGTGTGTCTCTCCTCACTGTGTCTGCTATAAGAACACTTGTAATTGAATATGGGGCCCACCTGGATAATTCAGGATGATCTCATCTTGAGATCCTTAACTTAATTACATTTGTAAAGACTTTCTCCAAATAAGGTTACATTCACGGGGTTCTAGGGACTAGGATGTGGACATATCTTTTGCGAGGCCATAATTCAACTCACTACAACACATAGAAGTTTATTTCTCTCTTAGAAAACCTAGGCAGAGAGCCAAAGGCTGAGAGAATTCTCCACAGTGTGTCAGCAACCCGGACCCTTACCATCTGGTTGCCCTGCTAAAACCAGCTTCCTTTCTCAAGACCAGGTTACAATCCATGATGGCTAACTCGGCCATCACACCCGCTTTTGAGCCAGTAGAAGGAAAAATAGGTTCCTTAGAGAGGTCCAAATGAATTGTCCCTGGCGTCTCAGACTCCACATTATAGAAGAAATAAAAACTCTGTCCCTTTAGTACTTGATAAGTTAAACTAGCTTTTCTATTACCACCAACATGGTCTTAAGCAAAACCAGGCCATAAAATTCATACACATATTAAAGGCTATTAAGTCTTGCAAACAGTGTATCATAGGAGACTGTGATAGAGTTCAGAAGAAGAGAGAACTCTGTGGCTCAGAGGACCCACAAAGAGCTCTCAGGATTAGCGAGATTTGGCAACATGGGAAAAATGAACTTCCAGATGATGTAGAGATTTAAGTGATCTTTCTTGACCATAAAATCCAACAACTTGGATTCCTGTAATTACTTGTTACCTCTAATCATGTAGATTTTGCATTAGGAACAGAAAATATCATTCTAAAAGGAATCTGTGTTCTATCACTCACATCTTAGATTCTGGGTGCTGATAGAGCTTAACCAGGAACTCGGAACCAGAGGAAACCTAAGATTCACCTAAGACAGCACAGCACTGTCTGAGGAACAACAAGAACAACAAGAAGATATATCTAGAAGGTAAGAGGGTCTGAGTTCTGAAGGGAACAGAAAAGAGTTTGGGGGAGCTGCTGCTATTAAAAAAAAGGCTCCCCACTCACTGCTGGTCCCACATTTGCTGCCACGACAAGACAATTCAGAACAGGCCTCTATTATTACTGAAGGTTTCTGGAGTCGCGTTATATGCAGCAACACAACACAGGGAGGAGAAAGCCCTGGGGAAAATACTTGCACCTCTAAGATATTAAAGTGACAACAACAAAACTTAAACTCTACATAGTACAAATCTTACTATGATCACTCAAGATTACCTTAAAGCTGATAATTAGTTTTTACTCAAGGTAGAAATGATAGAGAAGCAGAGCACTGAGCTAAGCACAGAAACATTTACTCCCTTAAAATCACAGAAAAATGGGTCGGATGCAGAAAACACAAATATGGCATAAGATATTGGTTATTTGCATGTTAGTTTCAATAGCTTTCTACCTTTATTGCTTTTTTAAAGTATCATGCACAGTATGCAAATACCCATCGGGAGTATTTCTCCATAGATTATTTCTCCTTGTGCTGAAAGGAGCCCAGATTACCTACCCGCGGTGCAAGCACTTGGTATTTACTTGCTACACAGTGCCATCTGGTGGCAAATGCTGCAAATTTCAGACACAGGGTCCCTGGGTTCTAGAGCATCGCCGGGGCGCATACCTTGATATGTCAACCCAATGGAAGATAAGCAAATACACTGATTCTCCTCAGGAACTTTTGTCAAAGTTGAAGATCTAGTTATTTGGTAATTATTCTCACTAGCACTCCTATTACACAGTTAATGCATTTCCAATAAAAATGAACTACTTTATGCACAAACTGAGTCTTAAACAATTCGCAATCTGCATAACACTGTGGTTTTTTTAAGTCCTATTCTTATTTATTAATGCACAAGAGGGCTATGAATATTATGCCTTTCTCACAAATGGAAAATGAAGGTTAAAGAAATTGCTCAAGCTCTCAAAGCTTAAAATAATGGTGCTGCTGAGACCCAAATAACGACTCTCTGTTACTAATCTGTGCGTCTTCTTCACAACGATCCTGTCTTCCTCTGCTTAAAATGAAATGAAGCAGTCTCAGTTGGAGCTAGATTGAAGCTTTAGCTGTTATAAAAAGTGGCCTTTTGAATTAGGTGGCACTTCATAAAGTAGCAGTCCCAAGTCTCCCCTGATAGAATCTGGAGGACTCAGCGAACATTGGTGGAGAAGACTGTGAGTTCCTAAAGATCACCATACGATTTTTTTCTTGTTTTCTCCCAAGCCCTTATATTATGAAACCCCATCTCTGTCTTTGTGTGTTGTTCAGTCATCCTGTCTTGAAATTTACTCTTTATAACTGCTTTTTTATCAGAAGCAACACCAACTTTTCAGTAGACCTTCAGGTGGCCCCTCACTCCCTCCTGGTAGATGTATTTCTTTCAGAGTTAATCAAAGAATGATATTTAAGGTGGCATCTCTTATTAGGCATCTAGATGACTTATGCCATTCATATCAATGAGACCTTTTCAACCCTAATATCTGTTCCAGTGATTTATGGAGTACAGCCTTGAAATTTAATTATGGTGATGTTTCAGAGGCTGACGGACAGCTTTAAGCATCTTGCTTTAACATCATTAGACAGTCCCAAGTTTCAGTGCTATAAAAGATTGAAGATCAGTCTACTGCATGTCTTACCTTCATTATGATCTATAGGTATAAGCCTACATTTCTCAGACTCTGTCAGAAGGTTTTTTATCTTGTGAGAAATTATTGAAATTTAAGGCCATTTTTTTTCCGAAAGCCTATTTAAACCTTTTGGGTATGATCCTGATGCTGTCGGCAAGTATTTTGGTGATTCCTACATGGTTGCTTTCACTCTAAGACGTGAAAAAAAGAATCTTAAAACCATGCCAGGAAGATAACTGGGGCTTGTTAATTTTTCATTTAAAATAACCTCCTGAGAAAATGGTAAATAAGTATTATGATGCTTCATCTTTATTGGTTCATGAAAGCCATTTGAAAATACATTTCAAAATTTATCTCAAAATGCAGAACATTTTCTTTCCTACAGCTACCAGACCATTGAAAACCCCAAATTTCCCTTTTTCTTTATGCAATTTATCATCAGCAGCAATAAAGATTTTGGAATTAGAACTTAGGTAGCAATTTTGGGATGATGTATTAGCCCTTCTTCAGCTATGTTTGCTCTAGAGAGGTGATTAATATAAATGTCAGTTTATTTGTAAGCTAGGAATATGTAACACAGAAAAGAAGACACAGAAAAGAACTGATACTGCCATTTCCAGAGCCTCGTTTCAGACCCCAAATGAACTTTGGTTGGGTAATGGCCATTGCGGATAAACCCTAGAAGTAATATTGCCTAAAGTGACAGAAAATACAGTGGCATCCATCTCTTTTCAAGGTGAAGAAGTTGCTTATTCTGTTTCAAGAACTCAGCATATAAATACAGTTTACACGGAACTTTAAACTGATCACTAAAACCTGTGTATATTCAACTGTTAAATCAAAAGGAAGCCTGGGGTGTTGATCAAGCCCAATAATCACTGTGTAATATCACTGGGGAGATAGCATGATGAAAAGGATACGGATGGCATAAATCAACTGAAGAAATTTTGAGCCAAAGACCTTCATTTTTAAAAGGCAGAGATTAAAATCACCAAGCTAATAAGATCTGCTCAGGGACCTAGAAATGTCAGCCAAAAATATGGAAAATGTATCCCCCAAGAGTAAGCTTTACTAGGTTGGTTTATAAATAATAGTTATCTGCTGAAAACAGACCATTAAGCTTGCTGTTTAGCTTAAAGGTAGTATTTAGTTAGAATTCTATATATAGGATGTCTTATTCATATATTAATGTTCATGTCTAATGGATAGGAAAAGAAATAAATATTACAAATGGATTCTACATTAGTTTCCTAGCTCTGTTCTGACATCTGGCATTCACTTTCTGCTCCAAACAATACTGCTTTGCAAATGTCTCCCCTGACCCAATACCCTCAAAAGACACTCTTTGGTAGTGGGGTCACCCCCTTGTAGTACTTTGACTACCTAAGATATTGATATGATCTATCAATTTGACAGTCATTTCTAACCGATTGGAGGTTAAAGAACAGAATAGTATTTTAGTAATTTCATCTCCAACACCTGCCTCTGTTCCAGGCAAACAGCAAGTGCTCAATACAGAATTGTTGATTTTTATTAACTCTCTCACTATGTCTCAACATAAGCATCTCCAACCCAAATCAACTTCTGATCCCCAGACTGAAAAGCCCTCCTCTGTGGCCTGGCATTACCATGTCTCCTTCCCGAGGTTCTGACTCCTCTTTACTTTGTAACTCTTTCCATTTTTATAAGATACAGTTCATAAGACATCTCAGAAAACAAAATTTTCTCTCCTTTCTCTTCCTACAGCATCTACTATTTTCCCCAATTCTTCTAGCTCATATTAGTACACGCTATCTGGTGTCATAGCTTATATTTTTAATTTGCAATCAAAATTCCTAAACAAGATTGAGTCTCTTCAAGGAGAGGAGTCCTATCTTGGATTTTGTCACACAGCAGCTACCTTGAGTGCTGCATTAGCACGGTCAGGTGCTCAGTAGATCTGAGTTTAGAGAATGACAGTTGACGCTCATCTAATGATAACATAGCATAATAAAAATGAAGCCCAGTGCCCAGCAGGCAACACAAGTATAAACTATGAACAATATCTTGATATATGTGAAAGTTCAAGCTGAAAACATGTAATGTAAAAGGATTTGATAAAATTAATTTTTAAGGAAAATTTGAATCATTACAGTGAAAAAGTTGTGCAAAGTCCTACTCATAATTCAATATGTAAAAAAAAAAAAATGCCACTCTTTGTAGGAAGGTTCCCTTATCCATTTCCCTCCCATTCCCAGCCAAATTAGAAGTAATGATTTCCCAAGATAAATACTCAGAACATAGCATTTATTTTTCAAGTTTTTTCCTCCCAGCCATACTTAAGGTATTACCTCCCACTTTGGAATGTACTTAATTGAACATAACATGTTTGTCCTCTTCTAAGCTGTAACGTTTTTGAGGGAATGAAATCAAGTTTAATTTATTTTAATTTACTTTTGAAGCAATCCTAACACTTAGAGCATGCCTTACCTATAGAATGCACTAGGCATATGCCTGGATGCCTACATGAGTGAATAAGGGTCTATGTTGTTACTGTAGTGGCTATTTAAATTAAAATTCTGTACCTGGAGACTAACAAATGATTCTTGATTCCTAGAAGCACACATTTTAATTTCAACATTTCCTAAATCACAATACCTCTGACATTTGATGTGTACATTTACTGTTGCTATTGTTGATTGCATGTGTCCGCATGCGTGTGAAAAGCAGTTATTAATTGATGGCACACCCTAGAATAAATAGCATCTGAGAAACTGGAATACAGGTCAAAACTTCTCATTTAAAGATCGGCTATTGGTTTTACACGTGTCTGCAAGAAAGAATGTATGGTTGAATGTGAGGAAAAGACCCTCCATCTTCCCAAAGAGGTGCAGAGTTCTTGTTTGATGCATCGCACCCCTGGAATGAAGTGAGTAAGTATTTGCTATGACTAGGATACACACTCATCTCTAAAAAACAGCAAGAATTGTTTAAAAGAGAGCTAGCCAACTGCCTACTCTTCTTCCTGCATCCCTTTGTTCTCAGATGTTAATCTGTTTTCTCCTGTGCCTCCATTAACACCGTGATTCGTGGCCATCTTTAAATACAGTCGGATCCTTTAGTTCTGTCTTCATTCATGTTTTGCCTGAAACTTCTCATTCATGATAAAGACTAGTTACTTTTGATGTGTAAAATCTTGGGTTCATAGCCAAACAACAGTTGGCCAGTTTGCAAATTAAATCCTTGGTTATAAAGAGTTCCAGGAAAGAACAGAAAATGTGGATCACATAATGTACCTAGAATTCTACTTCTAGAAACACATTCCCTAGCACTAGATGTGCTGACAGTATGAGATGAGCATAACCTTAATCGCAAAGGACAACAGGCCAAGCTACTCGAATTGTGGGCAAGGAATAATAAAGAATAGAGAACCCTTTCTGATCCCCTGCCACCTACTTTGGGATTATCCATAAGATTTATAAAAGTAAACACAGGAGAAAAATCACACACTGTATTAATTCTGGATAATGGCCAGGACAGCCAGTTAAATTTATATATATATATATATATATATATATATATATATATATATACACATATATATATATACATATATATTCAGAAAGTCTCTGATAAAACAAGAAGTCATTATTATTTCTTAGGAATATGCATGGGAAATGCTGTTGTTTATTTTTCCTTTTTCATAGCATAGCAGTCTAACCACTACGTGTGTGCGCATGTACCTGGGCAGGGATGAGTAGGCAAATGATAAAGAACATGTACTGACTCAAATTGTACTTTGAAGTTTGATCATGCTGTAAACGACTGCAATTGTCCTTGTGATTCTAAAGAGTTAATTTTTTTTTCTAGCATGATTTCATTTTACATCCCAAAGAATCAGATTACTCCCAGAAAAATGCCACTTAAATGGGAAAAATAAAAGGAGGCAAGAAAGGGATAGACAAAAAAAGCGGGCTTGAATGCATAATGAATGCTTTGCAACTCATTGATAGACAACCCTTAAAACAAAGCATTGTTGTGTAAAATGTTCTAGAGAAAAGAATTCAAGAGTTTATCAAATGAGTTATTGGAGAAGAATTTTTTTTAAATCTGCCAGAAATGTACCAGGCCATTATTGCATCTTATAAATTATTTATTATTCTTAGATATGTCATAAAGCCCAACACAAATAAAGAAAAAATGCTGACAAGACAGAAACATCATTGTGAATATAGAGATAGCTTCCTGAAGCCTTGCAAAAACGTTCCAAGAATCTCTGCACCCTGCCCGCCACATTCTCACCACTTACATATCTTGCTTCTTTGCATTTGAGGGTGTCAGCATTTTCCTTTCCCAACAAGACCACCCATTCCCATTTCTCTTTGCATGACTAAGCTAATAGACCGCAAACCATTTTTGTTTGTGTGTGTGTGTGTAAGAGAGAGAGAGAGAGAAAGAGAATTAACTATGAGAAATTAAGAAAAATGTGATGGTGAAGAAAAATCCAATTTTAAAAACCTCTATTAATATGACTGCCTCGTTTATATGCGACTCTGCAAGATTTTGCCATTTCTCCCAACTGCCTTAGCTATTCTCGAGTCTTACCTAATAAGCAGGCAAATGAAATATAGAAATGGTTTTATTTTAACACTAGGAAGACATCAAGTATCTGACTGTGAAATATTTTTCTCCTTATTCACTTTTAAGGGCCTTACGAAATGAGTATGGTTTTAAGTAAAAGCAGTAATTTTCAAGTTGCTTAGTCACAGGAAGGCATACTATCTTCCTTCTCTAGCCTTATTCTTTGCCCATTACTAATTTCCAATTCTGGAAGCACATTTTTCTCCTTCACAGCCTTTCTGGTGAGTGGCTAGAACTAGATCCCCAAATCCCTTAGGACAGACATTCTGTCTTAATGTACCTTGGAATCCCCTGCAGCACTTGACCAAATGTTTTGCACGTCACAAGTGTTCCATAAATATTTGTCGGTTTTAATAAGTATGTGTGTGGAGTGGGTTGCATAGGATCTTTCACCTCCTACTAGTGTGCACTTAGGAAACTCTAGGGCACCGACTATCACTCCACTGTATCTAACCTTCTCCAGGTCTGGTATATGGGAAGACACCGCTCTTTGTTTTAAGTCTACAGTGCTGTCTCTCTCTTCCACTTGTATCTTCACCATTTAGTGCCTCAATTATCTGGATCTGCCAGTATTACTCGCGTGGCTTTGGGCAAGTCACAATTGCTGAAGTCTTCAGTTGCTTTATTTGTTAAATGTGAATGACAGCTGTATGTACCCACAGGTGGTTTTGAATCGCCTCACAGAGTATATCCAAAGCACTTCGTACTGTGCTCAGGTCTTAAGAGTGACTAATACTGTTACCTAGAAAATATGTATATTGTCCTTTTTCATTATAGGACATTTACTCTTAATTAGAAGAGACCACAAGACAAGGAAAAATAAAAGTAACCCAGAGGTCTGGGTAGAATGCCATGTGTCTACAGACATGTGGCTGCTGTTCTGTTTACAATAGAAATGACCAAGAGTATGTAAAACTGGGGGTGTGAAGAATCTGTGGCAGAAAAAGACTTGAGGAAAATACCTTCTCCATTATGGAATCTTCAAGATTTTTCTGATAGAAATAAAGACAATAAACCACAGTAAGAAGAGACACTCAGAGACATATTCTGACTCACCTCCCTATGGCCTTTTGAGATCGAAACAGAAGAGCTCAGGGACTCCACAAACACCATCTATTTTGGAAAGCAGAGGATTAGAAGCAAAGGTGAACTATAGGGCAAAAGGGGCTTTCCTTTGGCAGTTGTGGATCAAAGACATTTGAGAGAAACTCAGAGGGTATACAGAGGGTCATGGGCCTTTACACACGGCAGGCTTTTCCTCCAAGCAGCCAGTCTGTTCCTGAAAAGGCAGTGGGTGAGCAATGAGCATCCTCTCCCAGGTGACACTGGTGCCATTAACCACTACAAAAAAAACAGTGGTGAGACTATGCTCCTCCTCTGGAGATTGCTTATTACTGACACAAGCAAACAGAAAGTGAATGGCCATTGAGCTAAGCTTTAAACTCAGTATCAGTTGACTCCAAAACACTAAAATAAAATATTTAAAAAGCAGGAAAGTCATAATATAATTGACTGAAGGTAGGCATCAAGTCCATTTTCAAATGTCTGAATAACTGTTATATTTATAGTTGTGAAAGTGGCAATTTTGTTTTTGAAAAATAAACGTGATATTGTGAGAATTTTAAAAACTGAAACTATAAACTATATGAAAATAAACTGGATTTGGGTGAGAAGGTAAAGTACGGCAATGTTTTCATCTTGCATCACAGGAAGCCAATGAATACCATTTTGTTCTTGATATTGATAAAACATTTGGAAATTAAATACTCTTCTAAATAAACTGTATGCTATTAAATACACTGAAACTAAATTTATCAAATATATAGGGAGTATAATGACAACACTGCATATTAAAACCCGTGGAACCCAGCCAAAGATGAAATTAAAAGCAAATTTACATCATGAAAAGACTTTGATTAAAATAAGAAGAAATGAAGATATGCAATTTAAAGAAATAAAATCATTCAAAAGAAAGGAAAAATAGAAAGGATTAATAAAGATATATATTGAGGTCAGTATGAGGAAAAAATGAATCTATAAATAAAAGAAATTCTTTCCATTGTATCACTCAAAAACTGTCTTATAGATGTTAAAATATGGACTTGCATTTGATATTGCATGATTTTAAATTTTAGATGTGTAGTCACCTCAAAGTTAATTTGAGAAATTGTGGGTCAACTCAAAGAAATAAATTTTTATATTTCTATAAAGCTAAAACTGAGGATAAGTTTTTCACCTAATTCTGAGGACAACTGAGATGGTCTATTATCAGCTATAGGCTAGGAGGGATACATAGAGTTCACCATGGAGCCCATGGGAGTAACTAAAAGAGAAGGTCATAATCTTACAAACACCTGCAGCTGAGGCATAATGAGTACTCCACAGACTAAAAATAGGAAAGATAGGCCACATGTATAAAGACATATTAGAGGGGTGCCTGGGTGGCTCAGTGGGTTAAGCATCTGCCTTCAGCTCAGGTCATGATCTCAGGGTCCTGGGATTGAGCCCTGGGTCAAGCTGTCTGCTCAGTGAGGAGTCTGCTTCTCCCTTTCTGCACCCTCTCTCGCTCTCTTGAATAAATAGATAAAAATATTTTAAAACATAAGAAATATTAGAGAACAAAATAGACACATCAATATAAGCATAAAAAAATCATCATCTAGAAGTATGAGGAGCATGAGATTCTATTTGCCTACTTTTAAATTAACAAATCGTCCCACCCCAATTTCACGAATCTAGCAGAAGACACAAAACCCATGGGTCAGAGAATAAAAAACTTTATGAGTATTATATTTATATTGCACCCAAGATCTAGATGGGGGAATGATGTGGAGTGGGCCAGGTGGTTGCTGGGCACCAGTGGATGTGCATGACAGCTGAGGAGCCTTGAGCTGGAACCCAAATCTTTTGTAATGAACTGTATGCAAACCTGCCTGACCTTTGTGGCAGAGCAAGATATTATCTCTATTATGCTAGACAATAAACAGATCTGCCCTCTGCTCCAGAGTGAGACATTATCTTCTACGGCTGTTTACAACATCTTTGAAAAGATATTCTAGGACAAAGGCCACCATGCCTCTGCTCACAATATGTGCAGAAATGAGAGAGACCCATGGAGAATTGTCTCTGAATACACACAGATGCTCTAAATTGCAGATGTTGATTTACAATTACTCTGCATATTATCTATACACCTCTGTGTAACAGGCTATAGAGTGGATAGGATCCAAGATTTATTTAGCAACACTTCATTTTTCCAAGCCACTCAGGATAGTTCAGCCAGTAATCTATAAGTCCAAGGGTTAACTGTTTGAAATTATATAAAAAAATAATTTTTTATTAAAAATTTAAAATTTATTAAATTTTATTAAGTTTAAAATTTATTAAAATAAAGGAAATACGAATAGCTGGACAACCTGGATGAAAAATTTAGAAATTTTTCAAAAATTTAGAAATATTTCAAAAAATAGAAATTAAGGAAAGTATATAATACAAAGAGCTCACAAAAGATCAGAAGAAAATGCTATCTTTAAATGATGCAACATATGATTTTCTAGGACACATAAATTATCTGATTTTTTGGCATTTAACTCTAATCCTTCTGCAATAAATTGTGGTATATAATATGATGAAGGCATTGAATTTTTAAACATTAGTTTACCAAACATCAACAATATCTGATATCTCAAATATCATGTACTATGTAATGCACCTTCCACCTAATGACTTATGTAGAGAAAATCCTAAAATAAAATAGCATAACATTAGAGATAGTGCAAAATGGTCAATAGATTTATCATTTTATTACTGTTCATTCTGTCCTAGGGAGTAGTGTAGGGCAGCACTTAAGAGTTCAGATGCAAAGCACTGTATTCCTCAGTAAGAAAACTCACCCATCCCTAAATAGCTGAATGATTTGGGGCATGTTATGTTATAAAGGGTTAATAACAGTACCTGGGACAAGGAAACCACACAGAAAGTGCTGTTATTATTTTTTACCACTTTTTATTTAGCACAGCAAAACATGGCAAATATAGGTAACAAAAAATGTAGCATTATCTGAGATTCAGATTAGATAGCTTTAATTTATGAGAAACTTATAAGTCTTTAAGAAAAAATAAAGACCCTGGAGGTACCTGGGTGGCTCAGTGTGTTAGTGTCTGACTTCAGTTCAGGTCATGAAATCAGGGTCCTGGGAACAAGCCCTGAATTGGGCTTTGCAGTCAATGACAATCTGCTTGTCCTCTCCCTCTGCTCCTCACCCCTATTTGTTCTCTCTCTCTCTCTCTCTCTCTCTCTCTCTGTCCCCGTCCCTCTCAAATAAGTAAATATTTTTTTAAAAAAAGAAAAAAAACAAAGACCCTGACGAAAAAAATAAGAGATACAAATAGGTAATATGTATGCACAAGTGAAAAATAGTGTTAAAATATTTAATATTACTAAAACTAAAAATGGAAATAGAAACAATGAGTTTTTTCTATCATAATGCAAACATTAAAATGAGTAGAAAAAATATGCATTAAAAACTCTCAAATATGGCTGAAAGAATCATCATGGAGGCATGTCAATTTCCTGGAGGAAATATGTCAATACGGATCGAATCCTTAAACCTTTTATGAAGAAATCCCACCACTCTAAATTTACCCTAATGATAAAATCAAATGTCTATTATCCATATCTATCATCCTGTCATTTGTAAGAGCAAAACATTTAAAAGATCCTAAATGTCCAGCCAGAGAGCACAGCTTATGTATATTACAGTGTATCCATAAGGTACCAGGCACAGAACTGGGTCAAGGATGACACATGACAGTGCTCAGGACAATGCTCTAGGGAACCACTCATTCTCATGGCTAAGTGCCAACACTGCTCTTGTAAGCCCCTGAAAGAGAGCACCCCCTTAATTTTTGCCTCATCCTCGGCCAGATTCTAAATATGAAAGTCATTTAGAACAGTGTTATAAAAGATTATCTAATGATTTAAATTCATATTTTTATATATTTCTTACGCAAAACCCAGGCTTGACACAAAGGCAGAAATAATATCAGGATAACTTTAGTCTAAGTCTTGTCCTATAAATTGTTTGACATTTAATTTCGTACTATTTTCTTTTTACCATTTTGAGTAGTATTATGATGACCCTCCTTGTGTATAATTCTTTCTGTAAAAAAAAAAATCTTTCTGTATATCATATTATTTATTTTTTTTGTTTCTTGAAATTGGGATTGTTAGACAAAAAGTATGAACATTGTTGAGATCCTTAATAAAAATTGATGATCACTTTCCAGAAAGACTCCAGTTTTATACCCTCAAGTGGGCAATGTAACTCTCTAAGGCCCCCAAACATGTGTCACCCCTTCTCCTGAAGTTCAAGTGATAAATTCGGATTATTTCTCCAACTCACCAACTACAGAAACTTCTATCACGGCAAGTTTTGTTTTCCTTTCTGCGCTTTGCATATTTAACCCCCATTAAAAGCTTACTAGACACTAGTTGACTGGTAAAACCTCAGATATATTTTTCCTGCCACAATTTTAGACACTTCTTAAACCTATGAGTTCCTTTTCTTCCCTTTCCTTTTTTTTTTTTTAATCTTCTGGTCGCAGGAATATGAATAGAGGCTGGCCAGAAGTCAAGGAAAGACAAAGGAGCCAGCTGGCTTCAGCAGCTCCTATAATTCTGTACAAATCACAGTGTGGAGAATGCTGAAAAATGGCGAATTAATGTAGAAGGCCTTTCAGGAGAACTTCTTCCTCCACAAACTGCTATCCTGGATCGCACTGTGCTGGCATTACACACAAGCTGCTGCACAGGTAAAATTGCGAATTTACTGCATTAAACTTTGAGCAACAGGACATTAAAATCCATTTGAAGAAGAAAAGAAGGAAAATAGTTCTGACTCTTGTTTCCATTGTCAAGGATAATCTTTTTATCTTCCAGCTTATATTAATGGGAATTTCCACCTAACTGATGATGCCAGTGATCCAAGCGTGTGTGTAGGGCAGGCGCGAACATAGAATCAATAATGCCACATCCCAGGCTTTTAGTGAAACCCACATCCAGTACCTTTGGGTTTTCTGAGGGTGATGGCTTGGCAGCAGGTGACCATGAACTGCAAGAATTTGCAGTGAGGAGCAAACTGACACACACGAAAAATGGCATCACATTGTCCTCTCAAATTCCTAGAAAGGGAAATTTGTTGTTAAGGCCTTGATATTTGTTTTATTTCTCTGTCCCTTCCTCTATCTCTTTCTGTCTCTCAACTTTACACATTTATAAGGAAACTTTCAGTTACTCCAAGAGAAGCTGCCAGTGCTTTTAAAATGACAGGAGGTGGCCAATCTTATTCTCCAGTGAATAGTTAGTAGGAGACATATTTGCAATGGGACTCCGGTTTTCACTGGTGGATACTGTGAAAAATTTTTTAAAATGTCCAACATTGGGGCACCTGGGTGGCTCAGTCGGTTAAGTGTCTGCCTTCGGTTCAGGTCATGATCCCAGGGTCTGGGATCGAGCCCCACATCAGGCTCCCTGCTCAGCGGGGAGCCTCCTCCCTCTCCCTCTGCCCCTTCCCCTGCTTATGGTCTCTCTCTCTCTCTCTCTCTCCCAAGTAAATAAATAAATAAAATCTTAAAAAAAAAAAATCCAATATCTATTTTAGCAATTGCCCCAGAGAGTTACTTATGACTTTTCTATCAAGTAACATGACATTATATATATAGTTATCAGTTTTGAAATGTAAGCTGCCAGCTACCAAAGAGCTCATCAGAGAATGTTCATCCCTCCGTTAGCAGTGACGGTGTTGAAAATAATGTTAGACTTTAAAAATCTAAAAAATATATATTTCTGATAACAGAAACAAAATGAAGCAAGCTTAAGTGTTTTCTCTCATTGGCCCCTCAAGATCCAGTGGGTCAGGCTTTCTTGGCCCTGCTGTCCCCAGCTGTGGAGGCTACGGTCTGGCTGTGGGATAATAGACTCCTCAGAATTGTGCACCACCAGCTGCTCCGTGTTCCCGTGTCTTGGCCTCAGGGTCCCCTTCTGATTCCAACTGACCCAACTAGTTGTAGTTCAAGTGCTCTGAGCGTGAATTACGAATGGCCTGCCTTGCCCATCCATCACCTGGACTCTGCAGGCCACCTGTATGTGTCAGAAGGAGGCAGGCTGCTCCTTGCGAGAGCCTGTAGAAAATAACACATCCAAGAAAAGGATGGCTTTCTCTGCATTTATTTTGTTCAGTCCAGTTCTGGGCTTTCTGTGGGCCCACATCGGGTCCAGACAGCTTTCCTTTCTTTCTAGCCAGTGGGGAAGTTTGGGAGTCAGAAATCCTCCGACAAACACAAAATGCAATGAGAGAAAAGAGTCAGAAGAAGTCTTGAGTCTGAGTTCTACTTGAGGATGTGAGCACATTTATGCAATCTGGACCTGCATATTCATCTAATGAATTCAGTTTGGAAATCTGGCTCCTACTGCTACTTCCTAAAAGAGATGGAGTGCCAAGAGGGTAGCAGCTGAGAGGGGAGGGACAGAAGGCTGGAGAGTGGGCGAGACTAATTGGTCTTGTCACATAACACAGATTAGATTATGTCTGCCTATAACTAGGAGGGGGAAGGGGTGTTTAATCACTGTTTATACCAAAAAGATATAAAGCCGAGCAGCCTCAGAGAACCAGATGCAGGGATAGAAGCACAAGCTTCTTGACAAGAAAACAGGAAAAACTGAGTGCGAGAAAAAAAAAAAAATTAAAAGGTACCACATTTTGCTCTTCAACGAGATCAGGTAATCGAGAATCAGAAGAGCAGAGCATAGCCTGATGGGAATCATGGAAATTTTTGAGAATTCACCAAGGACAGAAATTTACCTTCCTAACCTAGTCAATAGATTTTTTTTTTTAACAGAGAGCAAGAGATGGCTGGAGTTGCGGAGGAGTATTCTAGCTCCAAAGATCAACTTTTCAAGGAAATGGAAGTAAATATTCTAATACAAATAACTAGTCTAGTTGACTGTGAATGATTCCTCTCTGTCAAGAGAGTAAGGTACCTCAGCATCTCTATTTCAGGATTACTATTGTAGTTCAAGTTACTGGGTGCTCTGCAATGTAAAACTGTTTTGTTTTGTTAAGATCAGTTTATTAATTAATTAATTTATTTATTTATTCATTCATTCACTCATTCATTCATTCATTCATGAGAGACAGAGAGAGAGAGAGAGAGAGGCAGAGACACAGGCAGAGGGAGAAGCAGGCTCCCTGCAGGGAGCCCGATGCGGGACTTGATCCCAGGACCCTGGGATCCTGCCCTGAGCTGAAGGCAGATGCTCAACCACTGAGCACCCAGGTGCCCCAAACCGCGTTTTTTGACAGTACTCTGGAGATGAAGCTAGGGGTCCACGCTGAGCACTCCCTCGCGTGTTCTCACTGCTTAAGGGACTACTGCATATTGGGTAAATGAACAGAATTCCTAAAAGAGGAAAGCTGAGGTATTTTTTGCTTACCCTTTCTTATCTATCTGTTCTCCCACCCCGTTCTTTCTGACTCTCCTTTCCTCAGATAGTTTGTGCCTTTCTAGCAAATTCCAATTATTTTAATAAGAAAACATGAAGAGGAAATAGAAAGTGTTGATCTGTGACTAAAAGTTTTCTTCAGATTAGTGTAGGTTCTATGACATAACCTCTTCCTAGACTGTGGGACTCGAATGAAATAGATATTTCCCACAGGTCATTCTCTGGGTTGCCTCTGGCCTCAGACCACAGTTAAATCAGCCCCCCTGGGTTTGTCTTACATACCACATCACATATCCCAACACCCCTCATTATTAAACCCAGCTGTGAGCTAACTAATATCACCAAAATAGATTCTTTTCTCTTTTTTTTACTGTTGGGAAAACATACACCAGAATCAGAGCTTCCTGTAAATACGTGAGCCTGTTCTGCCACTTTACTAAATATCTGTGGCTTTATCATGGGAAGTTTTTATTTAATTGTTGGAACTGGTTTGTCATATTGCATTGTGTCAAAGAACTTAAAGCTTTTTTCTTTTCTTTTCTTTTCTTTTCTTTTCTTTTCTTTTTTTTTTTTTAAGGCTTGGAAGGGTTTTTTTCTACTCTATAAATCTTTCCAATCTTTTCTTTCTTTTTAACTCACGGTTGCTGGATATTCATTTTCTGTGAAATTATAATTAGTGATATATCTAGAAAGAATAACATTGAGTTTTGTATTGCACCTTTCACACTCGAGTTCTCTGCAGATGTTTTTAGCAAGATGAATGATAAGGTAACAAAATGACTGTGAAGGCAAAATGCATCAGCTCGTGAATGTTCAGAAATGGCTCACCTATGAGCTCAAACTGGAACATTTCTTTCTGAAAGGATATTGACCAGGAAACTCAAGCAAGGAAGATTATTATGTTTGCTTTTAGAAATAAAAGAGAGTAGCTCTAGCTTCTAAACTTACATTTATCAGGATGGGAGGAAGGGTGGGGATGTGTAGAGAAAGGAAAGGATTCTGAGGGTACTATGGGAGGGTATTGGGCCTTTCCATTAGTTCCTGGAAAATCCTAGGTATGTCACAATAAAAAAAATATCCTCTAAAACTTTTAGAAAATTTTTGGAATTATTTTTTTCAGGCACTATGGCCAGAGACTGATTTTAAAGACATCAGAGGAACACCTGGGTGACTTAGTGGGTGAGCATCTGCCTTGACCTGCTCAGGTCATGATCCTGGGGTCCTGGGATCAAGTCCCATCAAGTCTCACATCAAGCTCCCCATGGAGAGCCTGCTTCTTCCCCTGCCTATGTCTCTGCCTCTCTCTCTATGTCTCTCATGAATTTAAAAAAATTCTTTCCAAAAAAAGGCATCAGAGTTGTCTCAGAGATCAGAGTTGAGGAGAAGTAAGCTTCCCTTTCCTTGTGGCCTTGTTGTCTACTAAATTTGGGGCCAGTATTTTAATCAATTGCTCTGATAGTTCCAGGTGAGTACAACATGAATAATACTGAAAGCCTGTGACCTGTGTGGTCCCTTAGACCTACAGTCATCTCTGTCATTAATCATGTAGAATCATTTGTTTTATTTGTTCTTCTATGTGACATCTTTTGAATCCATTAAAATAAGTAAACATGTCTTTGTTTGTCTATGTCTTTTGATATTTAAAAACAATAGTGATTGCTGCTAATGTTATTGAACACTTATAATTGTGACAGTGAGGTATCTATCTGCCTTCCTACCTATTTCTCTAGGTGCATATCCATCTATCATCTCATTTCATCCTCATCACACTTTTATGAAAGTAGGTGATATTATCTCTACAATAGTGAGGAAATTTAACGTTCAAGGGTTGAAAAACTCCCAGGGTCATAAGACAAGTAAGAGATAAACCAAGATTTGAACCATCATCCTCATCATTTTAACTATAAAGTCCATACAATGATCTTGCTCTCCTGCTATATAAATTGATTTCATGTTATTACATTGTCATCATTTGTGTCCAATAGGCAAAGGAGGCAGAAGTTACTAGAAATGTTGAAATGAGGTGAGCTGTCCTTTGTTTTACTATTATTCACTTGTCATTTCCCCATTTCTGGTCACTCATTTATGAGTAAATTCTTACCCTGGTAATTAAACCAGATAAGTTACCAATAGGGTCATAGGATTTTGCTTTGGTACTTTTTGTTTGCCTAGCATTCACATTATTCTCAGAGAAAATTTTATGAGTGCTCTGAGATCACCCTTCACAGATATATCTTGTACAACTGAGTGCCAGGCTTTATTTGTCTGAAGAGAGAGAACTTCAGTCATGATAAAACTCATAAGAGTAGCTAAGAATATTTCCTCAAAGCAACAACCTAAAAGATTGAGCTCAAGGCCTCTAAATCACAATTTTGTGATGATACTGCATTGTGTATTTTTTCAACATTGAATTTATCTAAACCTTATTCTTTACAAAATGGCTTAAGGCAACTTATAGAAGAGACACAATAGCAAGCATAATAATTTGGGGGAAAAAAAAGAATCAGCAAATAAGATATAAGGAAACGAGATGAGGACAGGTAGTCTAAATAACGGGATTAACTCAATTATACAATAGAACTCCAAGTTCTCCTTTGAGCTTCCTGGACACCACCAGGACAAGGAAGCATGATGAATGTCATTGTTATCTCTGGAAAGCATATGTTTTAGGTAACACAATTGAGTACATGTCAGCCTTATTATTAGCTTTTCTTTATTTTTGCATCTTTATTATGTCCCTTCCTTCATATTGGTTTTTCTAAGAAAACTGCTAGATATGGCTCCAACTTTTATAATCCCATATATTATGGGATTATGGGATTTGGAAAGAGCCCAAATGACTTGAATTTGCAGTAACAGGGGAGTTGTTACAAAATAAACATTCATTCTAAAAATAAATAAATGAATTTAAAGTATGAAGCTACATTTCTGATTAATTCTGTTGGGCCATCAGTAATAGTAAATCCCAAAAAATACATGGTTGGAGATTATAAAAAGAGAAATATAGTCATCTATAAAATAATGTAAATGAGCTGATGAGGAAAATTTGACACACTGAGAAGTGGAAGCAATCTATATTGATTATTGACCAAATTTTTGCTCCCTCTTGGAGCAGTGTACCATAATATCAAACTTCACAGTTATCAAAAAATTATTTATAGTTCTGAAAAATGTCTCCATCTAGACCTGGATACCTCAGCTAGCCACTACAGACAACATGAAATATATTTAGAGAGACTGCCTTTCAGCTGTTTTCTACAGCTTTTTTTTTAGTCAGAATTTTACTTGACACTGAGTTGTTACCAATCCAGATTCTAGCTGGCATTTTTGTAACCCTTGAACCATTAAATAAATCATAGTCTTGCTACATTAGAATCCAACACTTCAACAAAATGGTTTCTAGACTTTCCTGGTACATACTATTTTTTTACATTTAATAACAACAACAAAATCTATAATAATTTTCTTTTTATATCATTTTATAAGAAGTCTGAAATTAAAATGTGTATTAACTTGTTCCTAATTTGTGGGTATTATGGGTATTGTATGCAGAAAAAAATACTATTTTTTATGATTGAGAAGAAAATGACAGACAAGAGGAGTTCATGAAAAATCCAAAAAACACAGATATTTACTACAATCAGATAAATCAACTACTTGAAAGTAAGTCAGTAATTTTCTGCACAAAAATTTTTATAAATTTGCCTTCTAATTTCAAAATTTGAATTGTGTGTGATTGTACTTTATGTCTACTTATTTTTTTAATATTTTATTTTATTTATTCACTCATGAGAGACACACACAGAGAGAGGCAGAGACACAGGCAGAGGGAGAAGCAGGCTCCATTCAGGGAGCCCAATGCAGGACTCGATCCCGGGTCTCCATGATCACACCCTGGGCCAAAGGCAGGCACTAAACTGCTGAGCCACTCAGGGATCCCATGTCTACTTATTTTTAAGAACTATCATAGATTCACGTGTCTCTTGACGCATGAAAAGATGCTCAACATCACTCATCATCAGGGAAATACAAATCAAAACTATAATGAGATATCACCTCATACCTGTCAGAACGGTTAAACTTAACAACACAGAAAACAACAGATGTCGGTGAGGATACAGAGAGAAAGGAACCCTCTTACAGTGTTGGTGGGAATGCAGATGGGTGCAACCGCTCTGGAGAACAGTATAAAGCTTCCTCAAAAGGTTAAAAATAGAGCTACCCTATGACCCAGAAATTGCACTACTAGGTATTTACCCAAAGGATGCAAAAATATTGATTTGAAGGGCTCCATGCACCCTGATGTTTATAGCAGCAATGCCTACAATAGCCAAATTATGGAAAGAGCCCAAATGTCCATTAACTGATGAATAAAGGAGTTGTAGTGAATATACATACACACACACATATATATATGTGCGTGTGTGTGTGTGTGTGTGTATGTATATATATACACATACACACACACACACACAGGAATACTACTCAGCCATAAAAAGAATGAAATCTTCCCATTAACAATGATGTAGATGGAGCTAGAATGTATTATGATAAGTGAAATAAGTGAGAGAAAGATAAATGCCATATGATTTCACTCATATGTGGAATTTAGGAAACAAAACAGATGAACATAAGGGAAGAACGAAAAAAAGAGAGGAAGGTAAACCATAAAACAGACTCTTAAAAATAGAGAATAAACTGATGGTTGCTGGAGGGGAAGTGGGCAGAGGGGTGGGTTAAATGGGTGATGGGTATTAAGGAAGGTACTTGTTATGAGCACTGGGTGTTATATATAAGTGATAAATTACTAAATTCTACTCCTAAAAGCAATATCACACTATATATGAACTAACTAAAATTTAAATAAAACTTGGAAAAGATTAAACAAAAATTATTAATACAATCTTGGTTAATTTGGTGTCATACAAATAGGTGATGAATCTAATAAATGAACATGAAGCAATGGGGTATTCTTTGGAGCCAGAGTCATTTCCACATTGCTTTCGCACATAAGAAAACCAAGATTGTGGTTGGATATGTTGGACATTTCACTACATTCTTGGAGAACTCCATTTATATACATGGTTTGATGGGAGAGAAAACTGGGAGGCTGCTTACCGTGTAATAGCTCTGTTAGTTATAGTTCCTCAAACTCCTCACTTTTCTTCCCTTTAAAACAAAGATAAAGATAACTCCCAAATTTAAAAAATACTTTATATGTATATGACATATATATGACTTATATGACTTTCTTGGCTCATAGAGCTAGTAAGTATGTTCAACTCCGTTATCTTTCTCTCTATATTGAGTTAAAACTGCCTCTTTATCTTCCACTTCATCATTCCAAATTTGCTCTCTGGAGCTACATTATATAAGCGTTACTGGAAAAAAACCTGTCATAAATGTATTCCCTATACGGTAAACAGAATTACATGTTTAATTGACATGTCCCTCAAGTTCTCAAACTAAAAGGATTTTTCATTCATTGTCAGGGATAATCCTCTATGTCTGCTCTAGGCAAATACACCAGAAAATTAGATGTATTTTCTGGATGTTTGCAGATGATGCAAAAATTGTATCAAGAGCACACCTACCTGTGACTTGAATTGCATTTTTAGCATCATTTCTTGATCACAAATGAAGGGGCAAAAGAAGATTCTAAAAAATCATCAAAAATGTTTTTTGCTCAGACATACTATCGTGTATAAGAGATGCAAGATTTGATTTATGTAGCCCAGTAAAATAGATTTAGGATCAATAAAGGGCTGTTAGGAAGAGACTGCTTTCAACTATCTACAAAATTGCTTTACACTGACAGCTTCATGAGGGCAGGAAAGTCTTTTTTAGGCAGTGTATCCCAAGTATCTAGCAGGATGCCTGGAAAAATAATAATTTATTAAAAATAGTTAAATAAAAGGAAGCAAGATTTTAGAAGGAGAAGAGAACTTCCTATTATGCCTTTTTCTCTGCAAAAGATATGCTCCCATTCAGAGACAGGTCAGGCTTGAAGTTCAGCTGAAAGATGCTTTCCAGGGAACTCAAGATGGCCATTATGATATCTAACATATTGTTCAGATTAATGGTTGTCAAACTTTTCCTATAAAGATCAGATAGTAAGTTTTCTAGGCGCTGAAGCCCAGACAATACATTTCGCAGCTATACCGCTGTGCTGTGATAGTACAAAAAGCAGCCACAGACATTAAGTAAATGAATTGGTAGAACTGGATTTGGCTCATGGGTACACTATAGTTTGCCAACCTATGATCTAGTTATGTATTACCTTCTCCCTATTTCATTTAGCAATGTAACTTTTTAAATTAAAATTATTTTATTTTTTATTATGGTAATGTACACATCATAAAAAATTTACCCTTTTAACCATTTTTAAGTGTGCAGTCAGTGGCATTAGTACATTAACATTTTTGTGCAACTGTCACTGCTATCCATCTCCAGAATTTTTACATCATCCCATATTGAAACTCTATACCCATTAAACAATAATTCCCTTCCTCCCCCCCTCCAGCCCCTGTAATGACTGCTCCACTTTCTGTCTTTATGAAAATCCAACTACTGCAGGTGCTTCAAATAAGTGGCCTCATACAATATTAGCCCCTTTGTGTCTGGCTTATTTCACTTAGCATAATCTCTTCAAGTTTCATCCATGTTGTAACATGTGTCAGATCGCATTCCTTTTTAAAGACTCTATTTTTTAAAGCAGTTTTAGGTTCAGAGCAAAAATGAGAAGGAGGTACAGAAATTCCCCATATACTCCTGCCTCCTCACATGCATAGCCTCCCTTATTGTCAACATCCTCTATCAGAGTGGTGCATTTGTTACAACTGATGAGCAAGCCTACATTCAACATATCATCATCACCTGAAGTCCAAGCTTTACCTGAAGGGCCAGTCTTGGTATTACACATCTGATGTGTTTGATAAATGTTTGGATGGGATGTACCTATCATTTTAGTATTATATAGATTATTTTTACTGTCCTAAAAATCCTCTGTGCTGTACCAATTCATTCCTCCCCCCCCTCAGTCCCTGGCAACCATTAATCTTTTTGCTATATCTTTAGTTTTGCCTTTTCTAGAATGTCATATGTTATGTATCCACGTACATCATACTTTATGTAGCCTTTTAATATTGGCTTCTTTCACTTAGCAATATGCATTTAAGGTTCCTCCATGGCTTGACATGGCTTGGTAGTTAATTTCATTTTAGTGCTGAATAATACTCTATTGACTTGATATGTCACATTTTATTTATCCAGTCACCTACTGGAGAACATTTTGGTCACTTCTAAGTTTTGGCAATTATTAATCAAGCTTCTATAAATATCTATGTGCAGTTTTTTTTTATGTGGAAATACATTTTCAACTCATTTGCCAGATTGTATGGTTAGAATATGTGTAGTTTTGTACAAAACCGAAACTGTCTTCCAAAGTGACTGTACCATTTAGCATTCCCCCAAAATATTGAATGAAAGCTCCTCTTGCTTCACATCCTCACCAACATGTGGTACTGCCAGTGTTTAAATTTGTTTTAGGGGAAGCCCGGGTGGCTCAGCAGTTTAGCACCGCCTTCGGCCCGGGGAGTGATCCTGGAGACATGGGATCGAGTCCCACATTGGGCTCCCTGCATGGAGCTTGCTTCCCCCTCTGTCTGTGTCTCTGCCTCTCTCTCTCTCTCTCTCTCCCTCTCTCTATGTGTCTCTCATGAAAAAATAAATAAAATCTTAAAAAAAAGTATTAGATTTGTTT